>NC_090736.1:88660897-88663397 GCF_036898095.1 Palaemon carinicauda
CATTCAGATACATGGACCACGTTGATATACATTTTCCAAAGTAGTTTATGGCGACCCAAAAAAAATTTCCGGAGGAATGTGATTGGACTTGGAACGATTTACGACTGAGAAACCTTCGGAGGATTTTGCGCTCTTTGGAGCATCAAGAGATTAGGCGCTAGATTCACGACTGACGAGGCAACGTGATTTCGCATCTGGGAAGATCTCCCTTGAAAAATGGCCAAGAAAATCTCTTCATATGATTGGTGAAATCGGTCTTTAAGCGATTCCTGATTTCTTCAACTGCCACTTTCATCTAGATGAAACGACAGAGAGAGAGAGAGAGAGAGAGAGAGAGAGAGAGAGAGAGAGAGAGAGAGAGAGAGAGAGAGAGAGAGTTCAATTTGATTTATGGATAGAGAGGGTGAATTTGATTTGAATTATGTATTGATAGAGAGAGGATGAATTTAATTTGCTTTATAGATGATAGGCCAAAGGCTAAGCGCCAGAAACTAGGAGGTCAATCAGCGCTGAATAGAGAGAGAGAGAGAGAGAGAGAGAGAGAGAGAGAGAGAGAGAGAGAGAGAGAGAGAGAGAGAGAGAGAGAGTTCAATTTGATTTATGGATAGAGAGGGTGAATTTGATTTGAATTATGTATTGATAGAGAGAGGGTGAATTTAATTTGATTTATAGATGATAGGCCAAAGGCTAAGCGCCAGAAACTAGGAGGTCAATCAGCGCTGAATAGAGAGAGAGAGAGAGAGAGAGAGAGAGAGAGAGAGAGAGAGAGAGAGAGAGAGAGAGAGAGAGAGAGAGTTCAATTTGATTTATGGATAGAGAGGGTGAATTTGATTTGAATTATGTATTGATAGAGAGAGGGTGAATTTAATTTGATTTATAGATGATAGGCCAAAGGCTAAGCGCCAGAAACTAGGAGGTCAATCAGCGCTGAATAAGAGAGAGAGAGAGAGAGAGAGAGAGAGAGAGAGAGAGAGAGAGAGAGAGAGAGAGAGAGAGAGAGAGAGTTCAATTTGATTTATGGATAGAGAGGGTGAATTTGATTTGAATTATGTATTGATAGAGAGAGGGTGAATTTAATTTGATTTATAGATGATAGGCCAAAGGCTAACCGCCAGAAACTAGGAGGTCAATCAGCGCTGAATAAGAGAGAGAGAGAGAGAGAGAGAGAGAGAGAGAGAGAGAGAGAGAGAGAGAGAGAGAGAGAGAGAGAGAATTAAAAGAATTTATAACATTGCTATTACAGAATCTTTTCCTGACTAAACATAAAAAAATCGGAGAAATTCGGAAAAAAATAGCACCTTGCAAAAAACTTTTAACATAATCTTTATTATCATCAGTATTATTATCGTTATTATCATCATTAAGATAACAAATATCAATACAACATCTCTTCAATAACCTCCATTTCGCTAAGGAATAGAATATCCCCTTGGTGAGATTATTCCAAAGCTTCTATATAAATGAAATTCTATCATAAATGCGCGATACTGATTTCTATAATCACAACCAAAATATATTATTCTATTTCACAAAATAATAAAATTACCAATATATTTTTTTTCAGAATAAGTTAGTATACTGTTTTTGTCATAAACACATTCATAAAAAAAGTTTGTCAAAAAACATATTCATATAAATAAGTTTGTCACAAACATTCATAACTAAAACCTTGTCACAAACACATTTATAAAAATAAGGTTTGTCTCAAGCACATTTTTAAAAATAAGTTTGTCACAAACATTCATAACAAAAGTTTGTCATAAACACATTTATACAAATACGTTTGCCACAAACACATTCATAACAAAAATTTTATCATAAACACATTTATAGAAATAAGTTGGTCACAAACATTCATAACAAAAAAGTTTGTCACAAACACATTCATAAAAATAAATTTGCTAAAAACACATTCATAATAAAAAGTTTGTAATAAATATTCATGAAAATAAGTTTGTCACAAACACATTCATAACAAAAAGTTTGTCATAAAGACATTCATAAAAATAAGTTTGTCACAAACATTCATAACAAAAAGTTTGTCACAAACATTCATAACAAAAAGTTTATCACAAACACATTCATAAAAATAAGTTAGTCACACATTCACTAAAATAAGTTTAAAATTATACTGGCCATTTTATCATTTTAACTGTTGCTGGCATGTACTGGTGAAGATTGGTAGAATATTGTTAATTGTTCACATAAGTAAATTGGCATTTTTGCATCTTGTTTGCATGTCTCAAGCGTCAATAAAAAAAAATGGAAATTAAAGGGACTGAAATATAAAATAAAGGACAATCCAAAAATCAAACCATTGTTCTCTAGTCTTGGGTATTGCCATAGCCTCTGTACCATTGTCTTTCACTATGCTGGGTTAGAGCTCACACTCAGGCACACTATTCGATTTATTTTCTTACTTCCTCTCCTCACTGGGCTAATTTTCACTGTTGGAGCTCTTGGGCTTATAGCATCCTGCTTTTCCAAGTAGGGTTTTGTG
>NC_090736.1:88668397-88670897 GCF_036898095.1 Palaemon carinicauda
AAATCAGATTATATATTAGTTTAGTGAGATCGGTGTTACTGTATGGACAAGAGTCGTGGAATGACAATGAAACAATATCCAACAGTTTTTGTAGATCGGAGAACAAAGAGGTTACTCGAGTGCCATATGTGGATGAGATCATGCTGAGGGGTAGATTGAGATGGTTTTGGCATGCCTTTTGCACGCATCAAGATAAATTAGTTCATCAAACATATAACTGGCCTCAACGAGGCACTAGAAGAGTTGGAAGACCCAGGCTTGCATGGCTGAGGACTATGAAGTAGATATGATGAATGGAGAAGTATTAATCTAAAATCTTACGATAGAGACGACTGGCGAAATCTAACCGAGGCCCTTTGCGTCAATGGGGGTAGGAGGAGATGATGATGATGATGATGATATACATATATATAATATACATATATATATATATATATATATATATATATATATATATATATATGTGTGTGTGTGTGTGTGTGTGTGTGGGTGGGTGGGTGTGTGTGTGTATATATATGCATATATATATATATATATATATATATATATATATATATATATATATATATATGTATATATATATATATATATATATATATATACATATATATATATATATATATATATATATATATATGTGTGTGTGTGTGTGTGTGTATATATACGTAATTTCTTGCTTAAAATTCACACACAAAAATGCAAAAACGATACATGAACATCTTTGAATATGTGTAATAATATAAACAGTTCCTATTGGCAAGTGTATTCAAACGAATAATTCTATTTCAATTCTTAATTTGCTTTCAGGGGTCCTTCTTTAGAAAGCAATTTTCGTCCGATATGTTGCAATAGTTGAATTTGCATATTGAGCCTCTGATAACTTGGGCTTGTGAAATACCAGGTAGCTGGGGGATAGGAAAAGTAAAGCTTGTCTTAATTGATGTCATCTCAACCAAATTGAATCCTTCCTTTTTTAATATTTTTACATTTGTTAATAGTGAGTCTTTGATAAGCGTAATTACTCATAAAAAAATAGCATAACATCTATTCTGTTTACTTTATTAGATAAACACATGTATTAACATTGTAAGAAAAATAAAAAAAAAATTTTGAGCTTTATTTAAATATCAAAATGGATATATTTAGTTCGATGGGTTTTGAATCTTCAATTTTCATAATTTAATTAAATCTTCCTACTCTATTCTCACCAATGACAACAATTGCTATTACTATATGTATCGTTCAACTATTTAATATATATATATATATATATATATATATATATATATATATATATATATATATATGTATATATATATATATATATATATATATATATATATATATATCATCGTCGTTTATTCTCAATTTGGGTAGTTTCAAAGCCATAGCAAAACAGCAGATACTGCCTCTCTTATGCTTAACTGATAAAACAAGGATGGGCGCTTAGAGCAGAAATCAACCTCTCTCTCTCTCTCTCTCTCTCTCTCTCTCTCTCTCTCTCTCTCTCTCTCTCTCTCTCTCTCTCTCTCTCTCTCTCTCTCTCTCTCTCTCTTTCTCTCTCTCTTGATTATTAAACAACAGAAATGAGAGAAGAAAATGTTGAATATCTAACGGATATAGATATTAATGAAGCAGAAATTAAAAATGGATCGGCAGCTGGACCAGATGGAGTTCAGCGATTTTGTTAAAAAAAAACTGCACACACTATCGTGAAGCCGCTTGCAATACTGCTAAGACAAAGTGTAGATATGAGCGAGATATATGTTGAACATAAATTAGCTTATATAACCCCTATTTTCAAAAGTGGATCAAGACTAGAGGCAAGCAATTATAGACCTGTTAGTCTAACATCACATATTATGAAAGTGTATGAGAGGGTAATAAAAAAGAAAATAATGAACCATTTGGTTAAAAATAATTTGTTTGATATAGGTCAACACGGTTTTGTACCCGGAAAAAGTACACAAACCCAACTGATAGCACACTATGAAAACATAAACAAAAATATGATAAATGAAAATGACACAGATGTCATCTATCTAGATTTTGCAAAAGCCTTTGACAAGGTAGACCATAATATATTAGAGAAAAAAATGAGAAAGCATAATATTGTGGGAAAGATAGGAAAATGGGTAAAATAATTCCTGCAAAACAGAAAACAGACAGTGTTTGCAAATGACGAGAAATCAGAGGAAGCTCATGTAATATCTGGCGTGCCACAAGGTACGGTATTAGCTGCACTGCTGTTTGTTATTATGATCTCAGACATAGACTGTGATGTTAAAAACTCTGTCGTGAGAAGTTTCACCGATGACACAAGAATAAGTAGAGAAATTACTTGTGATGAAGATAGGAACTCACTACAAAGAGATCTAAACAAAATATATGAATGGGCGGAGATAAATAGGATGGTATTTAACTCCGATAAATTCGAATCAATTAATTATGGAAACAGAGAAGGAATGGTATATGCATACAAGGGACCTAATAACGAGAC
>NC_090736.1:88675897-88680897 GCF_036898095.1 Palaemon carinicauda
ATATATATATATTTATATGTATATATATATATATATATATATATATATATATATATATATATATATATATATATATATATCAGCCAATACATATTGGTTCTATTACATATATAAACTGTGTCCATTTCTTATCTCATTTTACACCGTACATTGGCCGAATGATAACTATTCATTCTTATTTCCTTTCCCTGTTTCTTTTATGGGACTATTTAACAAAGTACAGACACAAACACATGATACCTTAACGTGGTGAAAGGGTTTGTGTACCGCCATGATCAGCAAAGCTGTACTAGTCAGGGCCACCCTTACTAGATTAGTTTGCTGTGAGCGATCAGACTAAATTCTCCCCCGATCACTAATCCACCATGGCAAAAATGGTGACGATAACTGGCTAAACCCCAGGCATGAAATGACTTGTCTGGGGCCCTTGTCATGCAGTGGACTAGAAATTTTTTGTTGTATTTATCATCATCACCATCTCCTCCTACGCCTATTGACGCAAAAGGCGTCAGTTAGATTTCACCAGTCGTCCTATCTTGAGCTTTTAAATTAAATCAATGCTTCTTCATTCATCATCATCTACTTCACGCTCTATAGTAGTCAACCATGTAGGCTTGTGTTTTCCAACTATTTTAGGACCTTGTGGAACCCAGTTGAAAGTTTAGTGAACTAATCTATCTTGGGGAGTGCGAAGAACATGCCTAAACCATCTCCATCTCCCCCTCTCCATCTCAGCCACATGTGGCACTCGGGTAGTCTCTTTTATAGTTTTGTTTTTAATCCTGTCCGGCCATTTAACCCTCATTTTTTTTAGGGCTTTGTTGAAAAATCTACAAAATCGGTTGGATGCTGTTTCATTGTCAAGCCACGACTAATGTCCGTATAGTAACACTGATCTCATTAAACTGATATATAGCCTGATCTTTTAATGTAATTTCCGGTTATATAAAATTTCCAAATTTTATATAACCTAGTCATCGTCTGATTTGCATTTTTTAATCTTTTATTAAACTCCAATTCTAAAGACCTTATATTAGAGACAATAGTTCCTAAATATTTAAATGATTCCACCTTATAAATCTTTTCTCCTTCCAATGATGTTTAATCTTCCATTGTATATTCCATTTTCATCATCTGTCTTTCTTCTAATTATCTTCAGTTCAATTTCATGTGATATTTCTGGTAAGCAAGGTTTGCAAGTACTGTGGAGTTTTGCTAATAAGGACAGCATCATCAGCATACTCTAGGTCCCATTATTTCCTGTTACAAATCCAGTCCTATTCTTCTCTGCCATCCCAAACTGTTTGAAGGTTTAAAGGCCCCTCATGAATGGCAGCGACAAGGGACAGTGATATTGTCAAGCAAGCAGGGCAACACCCTAGAGACTGACCATATATACTTATGCTCAGCGGCCAAGCCCCCTCTCCATCCAAGCTAGGACTAAGGAGGGCCAGGCAATGGCTGTCGGTGACTCAGCAGATAGACGTAAACACTCCCCCAAACCCACAATTCTTAGCTCACAAGAATGATGAGATTGCAGCAATCAAAGGAACTAACGAGCTTGAGCGGGACTCGAACCCACGTCTGGTGTTCACCAGTCTGGGACGTTACCACATCGGCCACCACAACCCTATGCATTACGAAATCCTAGAGGAGGATAAATAGCATAGGTGACAACACATTCCTTTGGAGTACTCCACTGTTCACTGGAAATTCGTTTGATAAGGCTCCACTAACATTAACTTGGCACTTGCTATGCTCATGAACAAACTAATATTTAAATATTTAAGAGGAACTCTATAATAACGCAAGACTCTCCACAAAATTGGTCGGTGCATACTATCAAAGTTTTTTTCATAACCCGCAAATGTCATCAAAACTGGATTTATATATTCTACACATTGTTGTACATGTCTTACAATGAAAATTTGATAATTACAACTTATACCTTTTCAAAATCCTACTTGTTCATCTCTCAGCTTTTCATGAATGTTTCTCTCTCTAGTCTCTTTAGAATAAGCTTATTGTATATTTACAGGACAATTGACGGAAGTGTGATGCCTCTGTAATATATATATATATATATATATATATATATATATATATATATATATATATATATATGTATATATACAAATATATATAAGTACGTGTGTGTATATATATATATATATATATATATATATATATATATATATATATGTGTGTGTGTGTGTGTGTGTGTGTGTGTGTGTAGTTCTGCAAGCAACCAAAACCACTGTTTGCAGTGGGCGGAGTAACCAATATACATATAACGCTTTTATGTCGTACCCTTGTTCCAATTATATAACACCCATAGCCATTATTAACAACGAAAAACTTATTGGCATGGCATGAATGAGTTATATTAATTAATTAGCTCTTTACTTTTAGGGATGTAATATAGCTTGGGGTCATTTGTCTTGGTCAAGTTATGAGTGATAAACGTAGCATCACAAAAACAATTTTAATTTCGTTTTTCCTCTCAAAAGGAAATCACAAATATAATTCGAAAAACTAAGTCTCGTATTAATTAGTCTGCTTCTCCACCGCACTTCATCAACAATTGAAATGTTCAATTGTCTGGATTTAGGAATAATTGTATATTTTTAAATAAATTCCAAAGGTGAAAGACATCTAAACGAATATAGATCAGAGGAAAGATTGGATGGTAGAGGAACGCAGAGAAGAAAAGGCAAAACAGAAGTCTGAAAGGTAAACAGAGCGGAAATTCACATAATGAATAATAAAAAAAAATTATATCTAAAGGATTTCAGTAATTACATTTCATCTAAGCTAAATAATTTGGACTGGATTTATAACTCTGGGCAAAAAAAAGCATGCACAGGGGCCAGGGAGGCTATTTATCTCTGACATGTAAATGTAGAGAGGAATCCTCACACGACCCAGATACTTTAAGAGGTAAAACATGCTTCTTTTATCTTGATGAGATCATTTAAATGAGAATTTAAAGAACTATAAGATATGATACAAGCTCTGCATAAATAAACTGAAAAGAATGTTTTTTTTTTTTCTTTTTTGTGTAAAGATTCAAATCTAGTGTAGCCGAGCTGTCAAAAATGATGTCTAGATATCTAGAGAGATATGCACATACCCAGATTCAACCCTTCCCGCCCCTCTCCATTTCCTAACTGCAACTCGGTCACCTGATTGTACTTACCGAGTGTACCTCTCAGGGTAACCCCTAACACCAGGGTATGAATACTTCCTCTCCCCTTTCCCGAAAGACGAGGAAGGAGTAGTCATATATCTAACAATGCCAATGTGTCACAGGAAAGAATATATATATATATATATATATATATATATATATATATATATATATATATATATATATATAATTTATATATATATACATATATATATATATATATATATATATATATATATCTTCTGAATATCTTCCACTCTATATATATATATATATATATATATATATATATATATATATATATATATATATATATATATATATATATATATATATATATATATATATATAGGCCTATGTATACATACATATAAATATATATATATATTTATATTTAATATACATTATATATAATATATATATATCTAATACACACACACACACATATATATATATATATATATATATATATATATATATATATATATATATATATATCACTCACTAAGTCCCGTCCGGAATTCTCCGGGTTGGGTCCTGCATCTGATATCGCCATTCTCTCCAGAGACTCCTATCCAATGCCATCTGTGCCAGCTGCTGAAATGCCTCGCCTCTATTTGCTTTCTTGAAGGTTTTCACCCATGTATCTCTTGGTCGTCCTCTCGGTCTATTTCCGGCCACTTGACCATGAAGCACTATCTTTGGCCATCTGTCCTGTTCCATCCTCTGTACATGCCCAAACCATCTCCTCTGAATATCTTCCACTCT
The DNA here is from genome assembly GCF_036898095.1 of Palaemon carinicauda. Lineage (NCBI taxonomy): Eukaryota > Metazoa > Arthropoda > Malacostraca > Decapoda > Palaemonidae > Palaemon > Palaemon carinicauda. The sequence continues at coordinate 88,679,856 of NC_090736.1, forward strand.
AATAAGAATTGTGTCCTCAACACCAGCCATTTCTCTCACTCTCTCGTTCGTAATTCTGTCCTCCCATCTTACACCACAGATTCTTCTCATATACATATATATTTATATAATATATATCTAATACACACACACTCATATATATATATATATATATATATATATATATATATATATATGTATGTGTATATATATACATACATATTTATATTTAATATTTATCATATATAATATATAATATATATCTAATATACACACACACACACACACATATATATTTATATATATATATATATATATATATATATATATATATATATATATAAACACGTTGCTCTTTATTATATAGGGGTGATGATGATATATATATATATATATATATATATATATATATATATATATATATATATATATATATATATACATATATATATATATATATATATAGATAGATAGATATATACATATATATATATATATATATATATATATATATATATTCACATATACATTATATATATATATATATATATACCATCCCTACGTAATAAAGAGCCAAGTGTTTTCATATATATAAATAAATAAATAAATATATATACACATATATATATATATATATGTGTGTATATATATACATATACTGTATATATATAATATATATATATATATATATATATATATATATATATATAAACATATATATATATATATATATATATATATATATATAGCTATACATACTGCTCTTTATTATCATATTACATATTAATAGCTTGCATCCGAAATATCTTGAACCTTCGGCATTTGATGGCATTTTTCTAATAATATTTTGACTATGTATTGATTCGAGGAGAGAGAGAGAGAGAGAGAGAGAGAGAGAGAGAGAGAGAGAGAGAGAGAGAGAGAGAGAGAGAGAGCAGTCTTCCAGCGTCCAAGAGGAACGGAGAAAACCCAGCAATTGCACTTTAAAGTAAAATTAATAAGAGGTTGGAGGAAGGGAAACAACGAGCAAAGGAAGCGTGAAAGGATGTAAAGGTGAAGGATA
>NC_090736.1:88685897-88720897 GCF_036898095.1 Palaemon carinicauda
ACAGCTATTATTTTTCCAAAATCTACCATTATGTAGATGAGCATTTAAGTCCAACAAAATAATCCCGTTATCTCTACTCGATGATAACTATCTCCAATTTTGTCATAAGGCCTCAGTACTTATCAAGCAAATTATAGCTCTTGTAATAAAGATTGAATTAGCAACACAGCAAAGATTTTACAGTATATATTTAAAATTCTAGTTTAAATGTCAATGCCAACCGTTCTTAGCCACAAATACGGGCGAAAAAGGAAAAGTAAAAACTTTTATGAATAAAGGGCAAGCGGGTTGCGAACTAAAGACTGAGATGGCACATCCCCTTGAATCTGAATGACTTGGGAAATATTTTTCAGTAAAGTATCCTTATGTATTCCAAAATGTTCCTATCTATTAATATCTAAAGGCCTATGAAAGTCTTTAGAAATCAATTTTGCATTCTAAAACTAATTTTTTGGAAGCATAATACAATAATTTTTATTGGAGACATTGCAATATCAAGCGAAAATTTCTCCTGTCTAGAAATCAATTTACAGGATAAACAATTACTACATTCATTACTGTAATCTCTCTCTCTCTCTCTCTCTCTCTCTCTCTCTCTCTCTCTCTCTCTCTCTCTCTCTCTCTCTCTCTCTCTCTGATTGACCTCAAGGCTCGTATAACTCATTTATGCCGTGTTTATGAATACTTTACAGCATCGAGCCATAAATGAAACTGGAACAAGACTAATGTCAGATCTTCGAACAATCCAATGTAGCTGTTAACGGAAGGTATTGTTAAGTTATGCCACTCCATTAATTTCTACATGCTTATACAGATTCTAGATTTATATATATATATATATATATATATATATATATATATATATATATATATATATAAATATATAATGTGTGTGTGTGTTTTGTGTATTTGTATTGGATAGTTGAGATGTCAAATGATACCACAGCATAAAATATGGCAACAAGATTTGTAATATTTTCCAGCGTTCGCTGAGCTTGGACAAGGCTCCGCCTATTTCCTAAGAAGTAGTAAGAAATGCAACTCTTTATTTGTTTTGTCATGGTAACGCTAGAGACCTCTGACGAGCGATTCTCCCCGAGTGTTGGCGGACTTTTGAATCTAAGTGTACTGTCATGGGTAGATAGAATAATATAGAAAAGAATGTTAAAACATGTGATTTTTCTACTCTTAGAGAAGCAGAGAGAGAGAGAGAGAGAGATAAGGTCCCGCTATTGTTTATTGAAGCTGCCATCGTCAAGATATTTATTATGTGCCTAGGCTGGCGGTCTTTGAGCATAACGATCCCCTGTCTATAGCAGACCAAGGAAACCATAGGACAAGAAGAACAGTGTTTGTTGCCGAAGAATATACATTAGCTGGAGGTAAACAGACGCCTCGCTTCAATTATAGGGCGATATGGATTTCGATTACACCAGCAGAGCGTTCGTCTAGGTGTTATCAGAGGCATGGTTTTTAGGAACACCAATGAGGATGAAGAAACGAGAAAATTTCCTTATATGGAACTGTCCATAGTTAATCCCTCCCATACAGGGATATATAAACTTCCACGCGAACGAGAGAGAGAGGGAGCACGAAAGACAGAAGTGGAGGATGCACAAGAAAGAGAGAGAGAGAGGGAGGACAAGCTCAGGGAAGACGAGAAGACTTAAGGACCAGAATGCAGACGTAACCAGCTTTGTCCGAGATGTCAGAACGAGTTGCCCCCCCCCCCCCCCCCCCCCCCGCCCTCATTACCAACCACGAAACGCCTGGACCTGAAATTTCTACGTTCCTGTCAACCGTCGAGAGCTGCTGTGAAGAGTAGTATTTTTTTGTATTATTTATCTACTATCTTGACTGTTCCCCTATTTGCTGGAGTGTAGTTTAATAAGATGATTTTCTTTATTTAGTTCAGTGCTTCCTAAGTACTCAATCAAGAAACATTTACCTTTGACTAGTTGTAAATAAAATTATGTTTTCTTTTGCGAGTTTTCTTTCTATATTTCCTTTTGTTTGATTGCTTATGATAGTTGAAAAGTCTCCATTTCATTAATCAATTCAACAGAACCTGGTTCGATCCCCACGAGGATCGTAACATGTACATACACACACTAGGATACACCCCCTTTATCTAACTATAACACGAGTACTCTCCCTCTTCCACTACCCGAAGGACGTGGAGACAGATGTCATACGTTTGCCAATAGCCAATATATATATATATATATATATATATATATATATATATATATATATATATATATGAATCTGAACACGGCTACGGACTGCTTGGGATGGTCCTTTTCACTGCTGCAAACCCACTGGTCTCATTTCTCCCGGGACGTTTTTTCGCTAGTTTTTCCCGTCATCTCATAAGCAATTTCTTTCAGTGACCGAGTATCATGGATGGAGGATGAAAGAGTCTAGGACTACAGAGAAAGAGGAAATGAATGGCAGAGGCGGCAATAACAGGATATAACAAACCAGGAAGGAAAGAGGGCGAACTCTTGAAGACTTTCGTGTATAAGTAATATACACTAAAAATAAGAATACAGAAACATTTACGAAAAAATACATGGACTTCCGTGACATGGCATTCACGGCCTCCCAAAAACCTTGTTGTAGAAATGAGGCAATGTAGAAAAGAATTTATTTAGGATGAATATAGTGCAATATAAAAGATTGCTGGCAGTGTGCAGATGCTTTCATGATGAACAGGTAGTTTGTATAGGATTAGGCTAACTTTAGAGTGACTAGTTTGACGTAAAAATTCTATATCACGACTCAGCAGAATTGGAGAATTGGAGGCTGCTCACACTGTCTCGTTTCACAAAGTTCAGCCAAGAAAAGCACTCTTCCATGCTTGAAACACTCTTTCCAACTTAGGGTTTAGTTTTGGCACAGTGTAAAATCCGGACGTCGGACGTTGGACGTCGGATGCCGTCCAGGAGAATAGAAAACCGCTTGTATCACCGGTAAAGGCGCCATAATACACCATTTTTTTGACACTGGTAATTTTCACTGATTCTTTCTGTTATTTCCTGAATAAATGTTCGAAAAATATTGATTTATTTTCATTTTATTGAGAATAATCTCAGTCGGACGTCAACATTACACTATTTAACTGCCCGCTATTTTACCCTGTTAGGGCCTGGATGGTTTGTGTGTGCATCATCTCACACTTACATCACACTTACATGCTTATATGTAAAATTGCTTTTGTTGTATTTCTACTTGTAGTCTCATGTAACTTTTAAAATAAACTATTCTAACATGTTGTTTGTTTGGTCGAGACAAGTGCAATTAGGATATCATTGTTGTAAATTTCTTAAAAATTTTTGTGTCTGTGATAAAACTTTTTACATTTACCTTTACATTAATTTTAATATTTACCTTTTCTTAATTGTTTTATTATTTCTTTCAATTGAGTATATTTGCTTATATTTATGGTTATGGGAAATAATATGGTGTAGGGTGGTGGATTAGTTGGTTAGACTGTCAACTGCCTTCCCGTGGCTCTGACTGGGCAACAGGCACAGGCTATTATAAAACGAATAAAAACAAATTGATTGATAAAATTTCAGTACATTTCAAGTGAAATAGGCTTCATTTCTTACATGTAGTATCCTGTGTCTGGCTAAAGTTGGCAACATTTTAATTGGTTAGTGGATCATACTAAACCTATTGGCAACTAAATGCAGGGTAAAGGGAGTGGTAGGCCCTTTCTCCTTATGTTACTTTACAGCCGGGTAAATTCTTATCTGTGACTGCTGATTGGCGACGTCCGGCTTTTATCCTAACAGGGTAAAATAGCGGGCAGTTAAATAGTGTAATGTTGACGTCCGATTGAGATTATTCTCAATAAAATGAAAATAAACCAATATTTTTCGAACATTTATTCAGAAAATAACAGAAAGTATCAGTGAACATTACCAGTCACAAAAAAGAGATGTATTTTCGCGTCTTTCCCGGTGATACAAGCGATTTTCTATTCTCCCGGACGGCATCCGACGTCCGACGTCCGACGTCCGGATTTTACACTGTGCCTTTAGTTTTCGGTTATAAGGCCTTAAGGAACTCCTGTTGTGTTGACACCTACTTCCAAGTTCATTTTACCTGGGAAATGATTTCTTTCAAGGCCTAGCGGGTTTCCTCTTTCCTTTTACACATTCCAGAAAGTCGGGGATACATTCTTCATTGCAAAACAGGTGCATTAAGGTAGAGTTCTGAACTCTCCTTTTTGGATGTTTGTTCTCAGAGCATCAATGGTAGGATGTGGTGGATACCAGAAAGACTAAACATTTTAGATGTATGACAAAAGACAATACCTATCGGATATCTTGTAAATTTTGCAATTAATCTGTACTCACTCTTTGGGATATGATAGCGAGCCCCTGATTATGTTGTTCGACAATATTACCACGGTTCATGCAGTGAGAGGAGGGGTGCTTCACCATACACCAAGTGCATTCCTGGCAAGAAGAATGTAACAGAGATCTACTCAAATATTCAGAAGCATGTTTTAGGGGTAGAGGGTTCTTACTTTCTTGATTTGCTCGATACAGGGTTAAAGTTTCTTTTTCTCTATTCGTTCGGTGTTCAACAAAGTACATAACTATAAAGTCTCATGTTGACTCCTGGACTTCTCATTGGCCTCACAGAGTAGCTGACTTCAATTTGTCCTTAGCCAATGGGGTACAAGCAAAACTAATCGGCTAGGTGGCTCTGTGGTGACGGGAAACACTAATGCTGGATCGCTGGCTTGACAGCCACGAATTTTATGTGACCAATTACAATTTGGATACAATAACTATAATAAAATACCTGTAGGCATACTTGATGAATTGAACAAAAACATACTAACGATATTAATTCTTTGTTATTTACTCATTCCAATACTGATCAAGTTAGGGCTTACAATTTTCAAAGCATACAATGTTTTTACTTACGAATAGTTACTTTTTATTATATCTACCATTTGATTTTCGGTTCCAATTTTATCATTGAATTTCTAAGGGCTTTTATATTTTTAGTTTCATCTAATTTCTGGTTTACACAAGCAAATTTTCTCGTTTTTCATTTGATAATCATGTTATTTGTCTTTATTCTTTAAACTGTGATGATAAGGTATGAAGATGAAAATCTCACAAACGGAACTATTCCATAGACTTACTAATACTACATTGGTTATGAGAAGTAAGGTTTTATAAAATACAAGCATATATTGTATGTATGTATTGTATGTATGTGTGTATATATATATATATATATATATATATATATATATATATATATATACATATATATATATATATATATATATATATATATATATAATATATATATATATATATATATATACATATATATATATATGTGTGTGTGTGTGTGTGTGGCGCAGTCCCTGAGTGGGTTTGGGAGTGAAACACGTCGACCTTTTCATATTTATTCTTTAGTCGATGGTCACTGGAAAATTACATAAGCATTCATAGTGACAATTCTGCAATTAACAAGAAAAAAATTCTGAAGAAAATTATCATTTACATACAAATCAACAATGTTTTATTGGAAAACTCTATTCCTATAATTCCTTTGTATTCTATTTCCTTCATATTACACACATTTCAGGAACATTTCAAATAAAGACCTCTGATATGATAAACTTGATTACAAAACTTCATAACACTAGGCAGGTAAATCCCTTGGTTACAATTTAGTCAGGTTCTCAGTCATTAACACATTTCAAATAACTGCTATACCTCGAATCTTTAAGAAATATGCACCTCAAGGAATCAAATGTCATGAGAGAATTCAACTAAATAGTTATTCGATCTGTGGCATGTTTCATCTAGCCTAGCCCATTATGACCTCTAGCTTCCTTCATTAAATTGTAAAGACCTCTTGATAATATCCTTTACTTACAGAACCGTTTGCTTTGCTTTCCCACTGTAAGGACTGTCCGTCTCTGTCCCCTCGTGGACCGCTGGAAAGTTCCTAGCGGGGGAACGCCAGCGTTAACTCAAGCACAGAACCCCTCACAATATTGTCAAACGTGTCTATATTTCATCATATTAACAGCTCTATTGAGCTATTGTTATTTGAACAGCAACTCTGATAACCCTTTTAAGTCTATAAATCTCAGTACACTGTGATGGTTACCTTATAATTTCATTCAAAGGTCCTCTAATGTGGACTTTCCCAAGCACATCCACTCTCTACGAGTGTATTGTTCGAAAGACCCACCTTTCTTTCCCACGCACTTGACTTGACAGAGCGGTGGCAAAACGAATCGATGGTTCTTTTTTGTTTGTCACAAAGAGAAAGAAAACATATAAAGCGTCCCAAATAATTATTGTCCCTAAAGGATACTTGCTCATTTGTAATTTTCCTATGATTTAACAAAGCATAAGCTTCTATTAGGTGACCCGAAATTCAACTACAAAATTTGGAATTTACCACAAAAATAGCTGTTTTTGTGACTGCACCAGGAACAGTTATTTAAAGTCGCGCAGGGAAAAGTGAAATTTCCCTGCGTTTACACTCGCGATTTCCCTGCGTTTACACCTGAAATTTCCCTGCGTTTACACCCGCGATTTCCCTGTGTTTACACCCACCCCTTTGAAACCTCTTGAGCACAAGGGGGGTTCAACACCTATTGCTCAGTAATGCCCACTAGATCCCTCTCTTCCTCCAAAATCAAAACAAGCTTCGACAGCGGTCTGTCATATTCCTTGCCCTCTCTCCTCACAGTCACCATCCTCACCAAGCCATCTTTCCCTACTTTAGTCCCCACTACTCTAGCCAATGGCCAATGGCAGCGCGCTTCACTCTCCTTGACCATAAGGACTATGTCTCCTACCCTGACATTTCGTCGCTCTTTGAACCATTTCTGTCGCTGTTGTAACCATAACAGGTATTCACGTTTCCAACGGGCCCAAAACTGCTCGGCCATATGCTGCATCTGCTTCCATTTCTGCTTAGATTGGCTACCTATTGCAATGTCACAGCCTACAGGCGAATCTCCCATATTTAAAAACTTGTTCGGTGTGAGTGGAGCCGGGTCTCTACTGTCTGAGGTGATGACGGTAAGGGACCTACTGTTAACCGTTGCCTCCACTTCACAAAAGTGTGTGCATAGCCCTTCATAATCCAATTGCTGTGTCCCCAAGACTATATCTAGGACCCTCCTCACAGTACCTATCAACAATTCCCATGCTCCTCCAAAATGTGAGGCACCGGGAGGATTGAAAATAAATTCCACCCCACACCGGAGCAACTCATTTCGCACCTTGTTTTCTGCCAAGAACTCGTAACTAGAGTCGAGAACTTTCCGCGATCCCATAATATTAGTGCCGCAGTCGCATCTAACCGTCTTGACCTGACCACGACAAGCCAAAAACCTCCTGAAGGCACTAATGAACGAGTCTGATGTGAGAGTTGAGGCTACCTCCAAGTGTATGGTCCTCATGTTCAAGCTAGTGAATATAACTCCCCAATGCTTTATCTGCGCTCTGCCTCTCTTCACAAAGAATGGCCCAAAAAGGTCCACCCCGGTGCGATAAAATGGGGGTGTCCCCGACTCCACGCAATCAGGTGGTAGATCGGCCATTAGCTGCTCGATAACCTTTCCATGTGCCCTGCGACACCTGATGCATCTGCTCAGCACGCGCCTCACTGCTGCAATGCCCTTAATTACCCAAAACTTCTCCCTCATCAGACTCAGAACATGCATTACACCCATATGGTTAGAATGCTCATGATAATACAGGATCACCATGTCAGTCAAGTGGCCCTTATACGGCAAAATAATTGGATGCCTTTCGCTCGGAGAGATATTTACTAAAGATAACCTACCTCCAATGCACAAAAGCCCATTTCTCAGGATTGGTTTCAACCTTCTTAGGGAGCTAGAAACCCTAATAGTACCTCCCTTCTCAAGGCTCTCAAACTCTATCTCGTAATCAACACGCTGTGTTACCTCCACTACCACAGTCTCTGCCAAGCTAATAACTTCGGTGGACAAATGTATATCTAGCTCGCTGAGCAGCTGCCTATGTTTATAAATAATGTACCTAGAAAATAGCAACAACCAACCAAAAGCTCTAAGGAGCTTGATCCACCTGGAATAGAGGTGGATGACTTTATGCAAACCTGTTTGCCTGATATCCAATCCAATCCTGTAACTCATTATTTGGTAGCCTCTAGTTCCTGTTGGTCCTATCTCGCGCTTAACTTCTAATCCTTCCACACCATCTGACATTTGAGCTGGCTCTGTTGGCCAAAAACACTCCTCCTTTAACAGAAACTCCGGCCCTTTTCTCCACCTTTCGGACTGCTTGAAACGTGTTGCATCGTCTGCTGAGTTCCACTCGCAGTTAACATACCTCCACTCTTTCTGATCACTGCCCTCCCTTATCATAGAAACACGATTTGCCACAAATGTCTGGTATCTGGCTTGATCATTCCTAATATATCGCAAGACGGTTGCTGAGTCGGTCCAATAATAGACCCCATCTACCCTGAAATCTATCATGGTCAGAATAGTGCTTCCGAGTCTTACGGCCAGTACAGCTGCACTAAGCTCTATGTAGGGCACTGAAACATGCTTCAGTGGTGATACCCTTGCCTTTCCCATGATGAATCTGCAAGATACATTTCCCCACGGATCCGAGACCTGCAAGTATGACACTACTCCTAAAGCCATGATGCTTGCATCGGAGAACAAATGAAACTGTACTAGGGTGGCTGATTCCCATGGAATATCCTTCAGGCTTCTTGGCACACTTATCCCACTAGTCTGGCCCAGCTTCTTTGTCCACGCCTTGATGCGGTCCATAGTGTCAGAGTCCAATTCTATGTCCCAGGCTATCTTTAATCAGCAGAGGTCCTGCATGATGACCATACCCTTGATAAAAACTGGCGCCAATATACCGAGCGGGTCGTAAATCGAGGCTATAGCTGACAACAAGTCATACTTAGTCCTTGGAACTGAAACTAGCTCTGCCCGGACACCCAATTCATCAGTGGCCAAGTCCCACTGTACTCCCAAAGCCTTTGTCTTATGTAACGCTGATCCATCTATAAGCTCTAAGGAGCCCCTACTGTACCACTCCCTCGGGATGGATGACATAACCTCCACACAAGGGCTACTGAACTTCGTCAATGTAAATCCCCCCTTTTTGCCGAGTTCCTTAACCTCTAACAAATTGACTAACAGTGCATCTTCGCGATCCTCGGCTCTCAGTCATCTACATAGAAATTGTTAGCAACTGTGTACCGTGCTCCCTCTGAGAATTCATTCCCAAAGTCGCTTGCTGTCTGTTTCAGGATGAAGTTTGCAATGCTCGGAGAAGAACAGGCCCCGAATAGGTGGACTGCCATCCTCCACTCTTTGGGTTCCTCGTCAAAACTATTTTCCCACCAAAAGAACCCGAGGTAGTCCCGCTGATGCTCTGGTACCCGTACCTGATAGAACATTGTATTTATATCTCCTGTATGGGCAAATAGACCTCCCCTAAACTTTACCAGCACACCCAGCAAAGAGTTCATCATATCAGGTCCCTGCAATAGTAGGTTGTTCAATGATGTACCCTCCACCTTGCTTGCACAGTCAAATACAATATGGACCTTGTCTGGCTTGTCTGGATGTTACACACCAAAATGAGGAATATACCACACATTTCCTGGGCACTTGTTCAGCATAGCCTTTCTGTAGCATCTCTGTCATGAAGGCACTATACTGCTTAGCGTAGTTACCATCCTTCACTAGCTTCTTACGAAGGCTGTGCATACAGCGCAATGCGATGTCCCTTGTTTCTGGCAAGGGTCCATGATTGTCACGCAGCGGCAATGGCACCTCGTAACTTCCTCCTAAGGTTCTAACCCCTCTCTCTATTATCTCTAGCCATTTCCTGTCCTCTGCAGACATTTCCCTTTTGTTAGATGCAACATTGTCATACTCGCGATTATAACTTTCAACCAGCATGCGGTCTAACTCACGACGCTTGCTTGTCACTTGGATCCTATTAATATGCTCTTGACACCCTTTGTCCTTTGCCCCACATACTACCCAGTCCAACAAACGGATTTTGAGCAAAGCGAAAAATCTATTTTTGGGTGAGATAGCCATGTCGTCCTGATGGAAAGTTCCTATAAGTAGCTTCCTAGGGTATATTTGACTACAGTGATATTCCCAAAGAATTTACCTTTAGGTCTCCAGAATTCTAACTCCTGGCGTGAATATCCTTAAAATTTTTCTTAAGGATATCGCATAATATCAGGGGACGTATAACTTGATACGACACATAGCAAACTTCTCCCCAAATAGTGTTTTCGCTTCGAGGGATAAAGTGGCAAAAATAGAAGGGGAGCCGTTATCAAGGTACCCTTCCTCCCTTACTACTTTAAGTATCCAGATGGCGCAGTACGTCGCCACCATGTTTTATTCCTTGTAGCGTTGAGCAAGGTGCTACAGATATAGTAGTTTTGGGAAGGATCCTGCCAACGTCTTTTCTATAGAGGAGGGCGGATCCATCAGGACGACATGGCTATCTCACCCAAAAATAGATTTTTCGCTTTGTTCAAAATCCTCTTTTTGGGCTCAGGCCATGTCGTCCTGATGGAAGGTTACCAGAGCATTATTTATGTATCCGTGGATTTTCCAAATGTGCCTTAACCTCAGGACAATATTTCCTTGGTCATCCAGACCATAGAGACATATGATGTTACCGTTATACGTCATTACTTCTAATCATAAACCATGTTAGTGCTTCCTAGCCCCCTGCAGGGAAGAGTCATACTAGACTTAGGAAAGAGTCTCGAGGTTTGCATATCCCATATGAACAAACATAGCATCAAGAGCATACAGGTCTCGCTGTATGTGAAGCCAGGTAAGTTTGTACTCGAATACGAACAAAGGTTTGCATATACCATATGAGCCAACATAGCATCCAGAGCATACAGGATTTGCTGTATGCGTAGCCAGGCAAAGCTTGTACTCGTGTAGGAACAAAGGTTTACATATACCATATGATCAAACATAGTATCAAAAGCATACAGGTGTCCCTGTATGCGTAGGCAGAGAAAGGTTATACTCATATCAGAACAAAGATAATAACTATCTATTTTGTTCATATATATATATGCAGATTATTAAGGGAAAATAATACTCTAGCATATCTTCATTGAATCAGATTTGGGGCGAAATAAGACGCAAATACCCATCAAGTATTTATTGGTAATAAATAACCAGCAAAATCAACATACATAACATAATGTTAACATAATGTTAATGAATGCAATAATAAACATGTATATTACAATCAAGACCAGAAATGATTATTTCACCTGAATGGGAAAAGGTTATTAAGTCCACAAAAACTGAAAATTTATTAAATTTTCCAATATGCATTTCTGTGATAATGATTGTTTCTTCACACTGTGTAAAAACACACGGCACAAGTGTTGTCTTTATGTTTCTTCACCTTTAATAGCTAGAACAGTCCATAGTGCCACCTTGGTGACACTTAGCGTTAAGTATTGCACTGTGAAGTGTCAACACCTTCACCCATATTTTAACAGTCCCAATCAATTCACTGTTCCTCGCAGCACTAGATGACAACTTTCAGGACACAACCTGCTGCCACCACATAGCGTTTCAACTCTTGCACTTCCTTAGCGTAGTGCTTAAAGAACACACTGGATGACTTCCATCCAGTATATGAGCGAAGGCGCTCAAAGTCCATGTATTGGAAAAAATTCAATGACGAAGCAATTTTCCTGGGATCATGACCTGCGGGTGTACTGTCAGGATCTGCTCTGCGAATGAAATAGGTGATCTTCGGCCTTAGTTGTTTTAGGGATAGGTTTGACCCCGAGGTTTCTCCTTTAAAGAGCTGTTCTCCCCTGAAGTCTGAAGTTCTATGAAGATAGACCTTTAGACACTCTTCTGGACACAGCGAGACATCTTCCTTCAGAGGGCAGATTCTACAGGGGGACCCCACCTTTTGGTAGGTAGCTCGTTCTTGGCAAGAAATGTTGGGTCAGGAAAAAGATTCAGTTCTTCCGCTTCTGTGGACTGAATATGGCCCTCATCACTAGAAAGGGCCACTATTTCACTAACTCTGGCCCCCGAGGCTAGAGCAAACAAGAACATAACTTTCTGGGTTAAGTCTTTCAGAGAGCAATCCTCATTGTTCACTGTCGAAGCAAAGTGTAGGACCTTATCCAAGGACCATGAAATAGGCTTTGGAGGTGCTGCAGGCCTGAGTCTAGCAGAAGCCTTAGGGATCTTGTTAAAGATTTCATTGGATAAGTCTACTTGGAAGGCGTATAGCAGAGGTCTAGTCAAGGCTGATTTACACGTTGTTATCGTATTGGCTGCTAAACCTTGTTCATGAAGGTGAATAAAGGAGGATAAGCAAAAATCTGTTGAGATTTCTTTTGGTCCTTTTGCCTTGACGAAAGCAACCCACTTTTTCCAAGATGACTCATATTGTGTTCTAGTAGACTTAGACTTATATTCTTCTAAGAAGTCTATACTGTCTCTCGAGATCCCAAACCTTTTCTTAACTGCTAAGGAGAGAAAATCATGAAATGAAGGATTTGGGTTTTCTGTGATGAAGCGAAGACAGTCGACTTCTGTACTTGTTGAGTCAGTACTGGGTCCGGCAGGGGGACCAGTCTCAGCTTCAGTTCCAATACTGGAGGGAACCAATTGCTCTTTGGCCACTTGGGAGCTACTAGAGCTGCCGATTCTGAAAGGATCTCAGCTTGATGAGGACCTTCAATAGGAGGTTGGTTGGAGGGAAAAGGTAAATCCAGTTCCATCTGTTCCAGTCGAGGGACATGGCGTCCACTGCTTCCGCTAGAGGGTCCTCGTATGGGGCCACATGACGAGGTAGTTTCTTGTTGTCGCTTGTCGCAAAGAGGTCGATCTGCAGTTCTGGAACTTGACGTAAGATGAAGGAGAATGATCCTGCGTCTAGTGACCATTCTGACTCTATTGGTGAGAGCCTGGATAGAGCGTCCGCTGTCACATTGCGGAACCCTTGAAGGTGAACTGCTGATAGATGCCATCTCTTCTTTTCCGCTAAGCGGAAGATGGCCAACATCACTTGGTTGATTTGGGGTGATCTCGAACCCTAACGATTCAAACATCTCACTATCACATCGCTGTCCAGAATCAGTCTTATGTGGACTGAATGGCGAGGAGACAGTTTCTTCAGCGTGAGAAAGACTGCCATCGCTTCCAAAACGTTGATGTGGAAGGTCTTGAATAGAGAGGACCAAGTCCCTTGGACTTTCCATTAGTGAGAGTGACGTCCCCATCCTTCCTTTGATGCGTTCGTATGGATGATGACTGAAGGTAGAGGTGGTTGTAAGGGCACGGACCTCTTCAGGTTCTTGGCCTTCGACCATGGCTTAAGAAGTGATCGTAGTCGAGTCGGCATCGGTCTTCTTAGATTTCTTCGAGCGTTTGATGCGTATCTTCTCCAGACTCCTGATGCATTTTTTTAGCTGTGCTCTTAGCACCGGGTCTGTCACTGATGCAAACTGAAGAGAACCCAGTACTCTCTCCTGCTGGCGTCTTGATATCCTGTCGGATTTCAGTAGTCTCTTGACAGATCCCGCTATCTCTCTCCTCTTCCCTGGGGAAATGGAGAGACGGTGTGACTTTAAGTTCCAATGTATTCCTAGCCATTGAAACTCCTGAGCTGGAGATAATCAAAACTTCTTGACGTTGATCCTGAATCCCAGATGTTCCAGGAACTGGATCCCTTTCTTGGATGCTTGCATTCACTCCGTCTCGGAAACTGCCCACACCAGCCAGTCCTCCAGGTAGGCCAAAACCTGGACACCTTTTAGGCATAGTTGTTGAATGACTGCATCTGCAAGTTTTGTAAAAATACTTTCGGCTATATTCATTTCTTTTTCTGTAGCCTGAATCCTAGGTATGAGGAGAGTGGGCAGTTGATTGGAATATGCCAATAGGCATCTGCCATGTCTATCGAGACTGTGTACGCCCGTTTTGGCAGCAGGGTCCTTATGTGTTGAAGGTTTAACATCCGGAACTTGTTGTTTTCTATGAACTTATTGAGTGGCGACAAGTCCAGAATGACTCTGAGTTTTTCTGAGTCTTCTTGGGAACACAAAACAGCCTTCCTTGGAATTTGATGGACTTTGCCCTCCTTATCACCCGTTTTCTCAAGAGTTCTCGGGTGTATTCTTCCAGGACGGGTGTGGAGTGTTGGAAGAATTGAGGAAATGAAGGTGGAGCTGTCCTCAAGCTCCAACCTAGTCCGTTCTTGATTAGGCTGTGGGCCCAGGGATCGAAGGTCCAGCGATCCTGAAATCTTTGAAGTCTTCCTCCTACCGGAAGCATCTCATTGCTTCGGTTGTCCGGAGGACTTGCCTCCTTGACCGCGTCCTCCCTTACCCCCTCTTCCTCTTGGAGGGTCTCTAGAGGAGCCCCTTTTCAACCTCTACCTTTAGTGCGAAAGGTAGTGGTCTGCCTCTTATAAGCAGGAGTAAAAGCTGGTGATTGGGCAACCAGCTGCTGAGGCACCATCTGGTAGGTAAGCTGGGGTTGTGCCACCATCTGGGGCACCGCGGTCATAGGAACTGCGGGAAGTTGTTGTTGCTGTTTCCTGACAGGGCGAGAGGGCAACCTAGGTCTCTTCGTCTTCCTTTTTGGTTGGGGACCATCATCCGGGGAAGACTTCCTCTTCGCCGACATGCCCCACTTTTGGAGAGGATTCTTGTTCTCCGTGGCGGCCTTGTCAACTACTTCTTTGACCACTTCACTCGGGAAGAGGTCTTTTCCCCAGATATTGGAGGCTATCAGCTTCCTGGGTTCGTGTTTCACTGCAGCCGAAGCAAACACGAACTCCCTACATGCACGCCTGGCCCCAATGAAGCCATATAGGTCTTTGACCAGGGTTGCCAAATGTGATTTGGCCACAACCATGAACATGTCCGGGGATCTGTTATCGCTTGCCATTGCCTCCAAGGTAATCTGGAGGGACAAGGATCCGGCACGTCTCTCCTTTGTCTCTTGCTCTCTCCGCAAGAGAAAGTCAGACAGCTTGGGGAGGTTTTCACTGAACTGGCGTCCAGCAATATCCGCCTACAACTTCCCAACTGAGAAGGTAAGGTGTATTTCCTTCCAGTCTTTGTCGTCCGTAGGCAGAGCTAGGGATAAGGATCTACACTCCTCAAGTGTAAGGCAATGTTTCCCTGCTTCCACGGCCTTCATGACTGCCTTAAACCCTTTTTCCGCAAAGGGAAAGGCTAGTTTGGCTGGAGCAAGAAAAGAAGGGTGTTTCTTGCTAAGGACTGGCACTTTTGAATTAGTGAAGCCCCTGTCTTTCAGACTACTTGCCAGCAAAGCCTGAGCTTTACCATGGTCAAGAACTATGACCTCTTTTGGTTCTGTCTCCTCCTTGGACACAGGTTCCGCCTTCAAGCGGACGAAGCAGTCTGGGTAAGACTCAAAGCTGGGATAAAAGTCCACATCCTCTATGAGGACAGCCCCCAGCTTTTCTGAAATGAAGATCTTCCCATTCGTAATTGGCATGTACTCTGCATGCCTCCAAGGGTTCACCTCGGAGAAAGAAGGAAGATCCTTCACGTTGAGTCTCTTCTGAGACCCACGGGACGATGCGAGATGGTCCATCCTTCTCCTCAGTTCAGCGTCCCTTTCTTCGTTCTGTTTACAAAGACTCTCCATCATCGTCATGAGGATAGCCAAAGCTTTACCCATGTCGTCCAATGGAGGAGTAGAAGACGTAGAGGGTACTGGTTCTGGGGCCGGAACCGACGAAACAAACTCCGATTTGACGTCATCCTCTTCAGTCTCTGATCTTTCTCGGTGTCCTCAGACACCTCTGACATCCTCTCATCTAGGTGGATGTCCTTCATTGCGTCAGAGACATCCGTATCTATGGAAATCTGGACGCAAGGGATCTCAGGTTGAGGCTGTGGTATAACGGCATCCGCAGTTGCCTTAAGGAACAGATAGGCATGCATCCGTTTGTTCAGAAGGTAAGGCCCCGTGGCATTTTTCTGAAAGCCACGAACCCATCTGCGCAGCTTACTCCGTGCTGCATCCCTTGACTCCGCTGTCTTGGGGTCATCAAAAGCCTCATTAACCAAGGCTTTGCACACATTGCAGTCCTGGGGGTCCCAGTACTTTAGAGAGATTTTTACAACATACTTTTCCTAGTTCCGAAAAGCTCTGGGGGGGTGGGATGAAAACCTGTTCTGGACGTCAGTCCTTTTACAAGTACATTTTTTACCCGGGTGATGTTCAACATTGCTCCCTGGCTTCACATAAAGGGAGTAAGGATTTTCTTTGTACCTGGACGACTGACCACTCAGAGCAGAATCACAAGTAAGGTGTCTGGAGGCTCTTCAAAGAATAATTCCCTTAACGCAACAGTTAGGTCTGATGGTAACGTGGCCAAATCTTAACTAACACCTTCCATTAAAGCCCATCTTCTTGCTGATGGCTTTCAACTCTCCTAATCTTTTGACTGTAGCCAATAAAATTAGGAAAATGGTCTTCTTGGTAAGATACTTCCAAGACACCTTGTCCAATTGTACAAACCCACTTGAGGTTAAAAAGGCCAGGACTACATCCAGGTTCCACGAGGAGGTTGGATTGTCCTTCCTCTTAGTCGTCTCAAAAGATCTAATGAGATCTGAGAGATCCTTGTTACCTGACACACCAATGTGTCGGTTACGAAAGACGAAGGTTAGTATGCTGTGGTAACCCTTGATGAAAGGCACAGCTAGCTTCTCTTTTGTATGCAGATACAACAGAAAACTCTGCTATATTGGCTATAGAGGTATTGGTAGAGGAAAGTCTATTATTCCTGTACCAAACTCTAAATATGTCCCACTCGGAATAGTAAACTCTAATAGTGGTAATGATCTGGGGGGTATCTACCAGCCACTCCATCATCTCCGCAACCCAATGTCTCATGGGCCAAAAAGGAGCTATAATGGTTATGCAGACGTTGGGCGAATCCCTGAATCTTTTCAGGACTCTGTCCAGGATCTTGAATGGAGGAAAAGCATACATGTTTAGACCTTCGCAGTTCAGAAGAAAAGCATCCACTGAGGCTGCTTCCTGGTCTGGTACTGGAGAGCAAAATACCGGCAACCTCTATGTCATTTGTGAGGCGAAGAGGTCTATCAAGTGTTGACCCTACAACTTCCAAAGGTTGGTGCACACCTCGTGATGTAGGGTCCATTCTACAGTAAGAACTTGCCTTCTTCTGCTGAGTAGATTCGTCCTGACGTTTTTCTCCCCTTCTATGAAGTGAGTAATCAGGGCTTGGTGAATGGCCACTAGCTCTTTGATATCTATGTGTCATTTCCTCTGAGACTCTATCCACAGATCCATCGTTTGCATCAAACAGGGACGAAATCGACCTCTCTAGTTCAGACAGACCAGACACTTGAAGCGCGCCGTGTGTGCGAACTAAACCGTGTGCTGATTGCTGCGAGGGATCGTCAACCGTAGCCGGGTGACCACGAGGGGGAAAGTCCTTGCGACATTTCCGGAGTGCCTTGAGCGCGATCTGAACCGATTATCATCCCCAGAAAAAAGAAATTCTGTGAGGGTGTTAGTTAAGATTTGGCCACGTTACCATCAGACCTAACTGTTGCGTTAAGGGCATTATCCTTTGAAGAGCCTCCAGACACTTTACTTGTGATTCTGCTCTGAGTGGTCAGTCGTCCGGGTACAAAGAAAATCCTTACTCCCTTTATGTGAAGCCAGGGAGCCATGTTGGACATCACCCAGGTGAAAAACATATTTGTACAATGGACTGACGTCCAGAACAGGTTTTCACCCCCCCCCCCCCCCCCGAGCTTTTCGGAACTAGGAAAAGTATGTTGTAAAAACCCCTCCGAGGAGGTGTCCTCTACATTTCTATGACTGAATTTGACAGAATAAGGCTCACTTGTTCTTAAAAAGTTGCTGCCTTGATTCCTGAGTGGACTGTTGTCAACTCTAAGGGTATCGACGACATGGGAGGCATAACACGTCTCACTTTTTGATTCGGTTTGTTGTCTTGAGAATCTGCGAGTTTGACCTTCAGTCGCAATCCTCTGAGTTCCCCTTGAAGGGGCTCTCCCACGAAAGAGCTGACAAGTGGAAAGAGCCTCTTTTTGTATCCTTGCTAAAAAGCTAGCTAGGAGGCTTATTTAGTAGTCCTAGAGAAAAAATCTTGTGCAGCCTGTTAATCTCCGAACAAGGGACAAACCTGAAGATAAGAAAGAACAACACATAGTCCTCTTTTTAAGAACTCCTGCCGTGAAAAGGGGCGGAAAGTTCGATGGGGCCATCCCTCCAGGCCTTATCCAGACAGGCAATTAGATGCATCTGAGCCTCGTTCTTTTAGGGTCTGTGGCTTCTGCAAGAGTTCCAAGAGTCCAGTCCGTAAGGCTGAAGACTTCTATTGTCTAAAAGTTTCTTTCAGCCGATGGTCCATTTCAGAATTGGACCACATAAACTCCGACTTGCTCATGGTTGACCTGAGTGAGGAGTCAGCAAGTCTGGAGAAGTCTCCCTGGGAGGAGGCACGGACTCCCAAACCAAGAACTTCCCCCAGGCGAATACCACAAACTAGATCTGGAAGCCAGTCGAGTTTGAGGAAAAGAAAAAGGAGGCCTTCCCTAGATCCTTTCTCTTGGACGTCCATTGGTTGAGAGTTGAGAAAACTCTCTTAACCAATCTAGCCAGGACCATATTCTTGAAGGAGGATGTTTTCGGGGTCTGCCCTTCAAAAACTGAGAGGGCGGGCTCTGAAGAAAAGGTTGAGAAAATAATCTTCTGGATACAGAGATGTTAACACTGTCAGAGTTTTTTCTTTTTTTTAAATCAGCTGTCTGTAATGAATCCTGAGATTCGTCTTCTAATTCGGCTAATGGAACATCGATTCCCTGATTCGAATGATTAAGAGACAAAACCGCGTCATCCTGTCAGTTATTATCTTCCAAAAATAATTCATCTTGTCCTGAAGAAATCTCGAGAAGGATATCGTCCAGTTGCGAAGAAGCATCACGTTTATGTACTGTAAGCCTCAAGGGAGAGAAAGGTTCTAGTGCTTCCAGCATAAGATCATCATGCTGTAAGGAAGCATCAACATCTGTAAACTCGTGCGAGGGAAAATCTTGATCGCGTGTGTCCAGCATGCGTTCAGCATGTTGTACGTCAACAGCGTGACACGAGGGAGCGTTACTTGCGCGTTCAGAAAATCGCAAAGGAGAGATAAAAGACTTGTCTATCCTGTTGTGAGGACAAGTCCCGACTATATGAGTCCATCATGGGTCCAGATTGAGACTGTTGTATGTTTCCATGAGAGGTATCGGTCTAATGCATGTGTCCCGAATGCCGTGAGTCTGCCGTGAGCCGTGAGGAAGCGTTAGTATCGTGTCCAGTCAATCGCAAAGAAGAGACAACTGTTTGTCTATAGTGACGTGGGACAAAACTTGACTGCATGCGTCCAGCATATGTCTAGACTGCCGCATGCGTCCACTTTGCCGTGAGTTTCCAGACTGCTGCATGCGTCAAGATTGCCGTGAGCTAACAGCATGTCACATGAGTCTAGCATGAGCGATAGTCGCGCGTTCTGCAGATCGCAAAGGCGAGACAATTGTTTGTCTATAGTGACGTGGTGACAAAACCTGACTGCATGCGTCCAGCATATGTCCAGACTGCCGCATGTGTCCAGGTTGCTGTGCGTCCACTTTGCCGTGAGCTTCTGGCATGCGTCCACGTTGCCGTGACTGTTCAGAATGCCGTGAGCTGTGCGTCCACCTTGTCGCTTGCCGCAATGGGAGCTGATCGCTGCGAGGGAGCGTTGCTGAGTTTTGGAGAAACACGCTGTCCGATAATATCAGAAGACCGTTTTTTGGGTCTATTGCTGTCCTAAGATTCTTTTTAGACGTGATTTTTTCTGCCCGAGAATCGTAAGCGTCCAACAGAGACGAAATCGACCTCTTTAATTTAGACTGTAAGGACAGTGAGACAAGCGTGACCAAGATCAACTGATACTTTATTCAAATGTGCGTGGGAGTATATAACAAGGTGCGGACGGAAAGGTAGGATGGCGCTGGCGCCAAATCAGATTGAATTGCCCGCCAAAATATATGTGTTTTCTTACACTTACAAATATACAAATTATGAGTTAACAGAAACATGTAATGAAATAATACATATGTCAAAATGTAGCTCCGATAGAGCGGAATACATATACATGGGAAACCACGGTGTGGCGAAAGGAGAATTCAAATAAATAAACAGTTTGTTGATTTTCTGGACGACGAAGGGATCGGTGTCCTTACAAGTACTCCCCCCCCCCCCAAGACATCGGGCGGCGTAGAGGCTGATGATCAATCTTCGTATCTTTTCGGGCCTCGGAGGATTCTTCTTGTTTTTGAACGGAGGGGCGCGCCGGCGGTCGGCGTAAGGATCTCTTCCTCTTGTCGTCGTTTGATGATTTTTCTTTCGTTGGGCGCCTTGTTTTGAGGTGACACTCTGGATCTGCCAGGTCCGGCGGAGGCGGTGTCACTTCCTTCGGGAAACGCTGGTTTCACGCGGTCTATTGAGACCCAGTCCTCTTGGCCATGGACGTCGAGAAGGAAGGCTTTCGTTGTCTTCTTAATTACCCGGTAGGGGCCTCGATAAGGTCTAGTTAGTGGTTGTCGATGAGCGTCGACACGGACGAAAACGTACCCGCAGTCATCCAGGTTTTTTGGCTTGAAGTGCTTGGTTCTGTCCTGGTAAGTTTTGAGACATGGCCTGAACTTCCTGGCGATATCCCTTAGGTGATCCAGCTGCGTGTCGTCGATTGATGAGGGAAAGAATTCGCCAGGAACTGCGAGCGCCTCCCCGTAAACCTTTTCGGCGGGCGAAGGTTCGCCGTCTGCGCGAGGGGCGGTGCGAGGGCCGAGGAGTACCCAAGGAAGTCGTGATTTCCAGTCCCCGTCAGTGCAGCTCGCCATCAGGGACGCCTTGAGGGCGCGGTGAGTTCTTTCGACCATGCCGTTTGCCGCGGGGTTGTATGCCGTGGTGCTGTGGAGCGTCGTCCCCATCAGGTTCGCCAAAGCGAGCCATATTTTTGAGAGGAAAGCAGGGCCTCTGTCTGTCGTGATGTCGTCAGGAACGCCAAACCTGCTCACCCAGCTGGACAGGAGGGCTTCGGCGCATGCTTGAGTCATAGCTTCGGTCATCGGCGATGCCTCCAACCACCTCGTGGAGCGATCGATGATCGTAAGCAGGTAGCGAGCGAATCCAGAAGGGGGCAATGGTCCCACGACGTCGATGTGTATGTGACCGAAACGTCTTTTTGGCTGGGGAAAATCGCCTACCCCCGATTCAGTGTGACGGCTGACTTTGCTTGACTGGCAGTTGATGCATGACTTTGCGCATTCCCGGGCGTCCTTTTTTATCCCTGGCCAGACGAACGGTGGTGCGTCCTGAGGGGTGTGAAAGTACATGGATGATATCGAATATTTTCCTTCTGCAGGAGGCTGGTATCCAGGGACGTGGGCGGCCGGTGCTGGTGTCGTAAAGAATAGTTACTCCTGCTGGTCCGAGGGGAATCGCACTTATCTTGAGCGCGGATGGCCCCGTCAGGTGATCCTGTGCTTCTCGGTCGGTGGGTTGTTCAGTTGCGAGATTGGCGTAGTCAATTCCCAGGTGGATTGCGTCAATTTCAATCCTTGAAAGGGCGTCCGCGACTGGTTTTTTCTTTCCTGGGACGTAACGTATGGTGCACCCGAATTCAGCGATTGTTGCGAGATGACGTTGTTGTCGGGAGGACCATGCGTCTGTTGATTTCGTGAAAGAGTGTACGAGGGGTTGATGGTCCGTCGCGATTGTGAAGGGAGTGCTCTCCAATATGTGCCTGAAGTGGCGGACGGCGAGGTAGACGGCGAGGAGTTCCCTATCGAAGGTGCTGTATCTTGTTTAGGCGGGTTTCAATTTCTTGCTGAAGAATGCCAGCGGTCGAGGAGAACCATCGACGAGTTGCTCCAGCACAGCCCCACAGGCGACGTTGCTGGCATCGGTCATTAGTCGCAGGGGCGCGTTGTCGTCGAAATGAGCCAGGGTGGTGGCATTCGCGAGGGCATCCTTCGTCCGGGCGAATGCCTGTTGCTGGGGCAAACCCCAGGACGTTGTCGAGGGGTGACAGGGTTTGTGCGATGTTGGGGGATGAAGCGCCTGTCGTAATTGACCATCCCCAGGAACTCCTGAAGTTGGCGGATGGTCGTAGGTATCGGGAACTTTCTGATGGCGTAGACCTTCGTTGTCATGGGTTTTACCCCGCACGAGGATACGCGGTGACCAAGGAAATCCACTCCTTCCGCACCGAACGTGCATTTGTTTAAACGTATGACCAGGCCGTTCTCCTGTAGGCGTTTGAGGACGGTGCGGACGTGCCTCCGGTGTTCCTCCTTGGTTTTCGAGAATATCAGGATGTCATCGACGTAGCAGACGCAGAAAGGTAGGTCACCCAGAATGCTATCCATTAGTCGTTGGAAGGTCGCCCCGGCTTTGCGTAGACCGAAGGTTGATTATACGAAGGTGTAGGATCCAAACGGCGTTACAATGGCAGTTTTCGGGATGTCTTCCGGAAATACGGAGACCTGGAAGTAAGACTTGAGGAGGTCCATCTTGGTAAAATACTTCGCGCCGTACAACGCGTTTGTTAGGTCCTGCATGTTGGGCAGCGGGTAGTGATCGGGCGTTGTGATGAGGTTGAGGCGCCTGTAGTCGCCGCAAGGTCTCCAGGACCCGTCCGGCTTTTTTACCATGTGTAGGGGCGATGCCCAGGGGCTCGATGCTTTCTTACAGATACCCATGTGTTCCATGTCCTCGAAGGCACGTTTGGCATCCTTCAGTTTCTGTGGCGGGAGGCGGCGGAATTTGGCGTGAGTAGGAG
Organism: Palaemon carinicauda; assembly: GCF_036898095.1. Taxonomy (NCBI): domain Eukaryota; kingdom Metazoa; phylum Arthropoda; class Malacostraca; order Decapoda; family Palaemonidae; genus Palaemon; species Palaemon carinicauda. The sequence continues at coordinate 88,708,859 of NC_090736.1, forward strand.
GTCCTGTCGTTGTGAAGTGGTGGTAGATCCCGTGCTTGGATGGGGAACTTGGCGAGTGTCGGAGCTCGGGCTTGAAAACCTCGGGAAATTCTCGTAGGAGGTTGGCGTAGGGGTGCGTCGTTACGGCGGATACAGACATTGTTACAGGGCCGTATTCTAGGGCGCGGGACTGGCAGGTTCCCGTGTCGACGAGACGTTTGTTAGCGACATCGACGAGGAGTCCGTGGTGGGCGAGGAAATCCGCACCTAGGAGGGGGCGATTGACGTCAGCGATGGCGAAGGGCCAAGAATACGAACGGCCCATGATAGATATCTTGAGGGTCCTAATCCCATAGCACCGTATGGGAGATCCGTTGGCGGGGATGAGTGAGGGAGCGTTTTTGTCGGGACCACGGCCTAGGTCGGACTTGGAAGGTGGGAACGTTGACTGCATTGCGCCGGTGTCTACCATGAGTCTACGGTTGGAAATGGTATCGAGGATATAGAAACCACTCTTGTTTTGGTTAACTGCGGCTGCGATGGTGGCAGGTGGATGCTTCTGGCGCCATCTTCTAGGCCTAGGGAAACTGCATGGTGCTCTACATTTCTTGGCGTCGCTGCCGAACTGTTGGTGGTAGAAGCACCATGCTGGGTTAGTCCTAGGGTTCGGTCGTGTTGGTTGCGGCGGTTTCTTTCTTGATAGAACGTTGATCTCGTCGTCCTCAGGGGCCATTGCCGAGGAGTCTATGGAAGAGCAGCTGCTGAAGGAGGAGAACGAAGGCGGTGCTGACGATGATGCTCCGAGGCGAGATGCTTTGGAGGCCTCATGGAGCTTCTGAGCCTTTGACAGGAGTTCGTTCATCGGGAGCGTGTCGGCATCTGTCAATTGGGCCCTTACGTCCTGTGGTAGGCGTCGAAGAAAGATCTCGCGAGATAAGCTAATCTCACGTCATCGGCCGTTGCTGTCTGTTTCGGGGAGCATAAGCAGGCCGGATAACTCGTCCCACGCCTCGACAGGAGAGGTGTCACCCATGGGCTTGCCGGCGAGGTCCAGGACTTTCTGTGCCCTTACTGAGACGGAGAGGGAGTAGATACCGATGAGTTTCGTTCTCAGGTCGTCGTATGAAACTTGGCCGGCCTGGGCGTTGAGCCATAGGGAAATCTTGTCGAATACCTCTTCAGGTATGGAGGTGAGAACGATGTCAGCCTTGGCGCAGGAGTCGCTGAGTCTAGCGACGCGGAAGAGTACGTCTGCTCTCAGGAACCAGGAAGCGGTGTTGTGTTGAGAAAAGGGCGGCAGTTTGACTTTGGGCGTGGAGGCAAGGCCGTTGGGTGCGATGGGCGTGTTGCTTCCTGCATCGTGGCCAGACGACGAGTCGGCGAAGAGGTGAGAAGTTGATATGTCGGTTAAGCTCATCCTACTGCCTTACATGCACCGAAGTGTGGGAGAACCAAAGGCAGGCTCACGCCTAAGGTAACACAGTATAGAGAAGGTAGCACGGCCGTAATAAGTCCGTTAATGGCAAAGCCAAAACCGTTGATGCTACTTTCAACTCAGAGGTCACCAGTTGTAAGGACAGTGAGACAAGCGTCACCAAGATCAACTGGTACTTTATTCAAATGTGCGTGGGAGTATATTACAAGGTGCGGATGGAAAGGTAGGATGGCGCTGGCGCCAAATCAGATTGAATTGCCCGCCAAAATATATGTGTTTTCTTACACTTACAAATATACGAATTATGAGTTAACAGAAACATGTAATGAAATAATACATATGTCAAAATGTAGCTCCAATAGAGCGGAATACATATACATGGGAAACCACGGTGTGGCGAAAAGAGAATTCAAATAAATAAACAGTTTGTTGATTTTCTGGACGACGAAGGGAGCGGTGTCCTTACAAGACAAATCAGATACATGATAAGCGCCGTGTGCGCTAACTGAACGATGTACTGATCGCTGCGAGGTATCGACAACTGTCAATACTTCCAGCGCGCCTTGATCCCAATCTGTATCGATTGTTGTGGGGGATCGTCAACAGTATTAGGGTGGACACCATGGGAAAGTCCTTGTGACATTTCCCAAACTGGGGAAGGGGAAGAAGCGTGTACTGTCGTAAACTGAGCACCTTTCACCTCCAACGCATTATGCGTCTTACTTGACTGATTCGGTGCTGACACGTCGACTTCGTCTGCACTGCAGGATGGTTTATTAGGAGACATACGTCTCTTGAGTGAATTTGGCTAGGTTCTTGAACATAGTGGTTGGCGCCAACCACGTCGCGGTTTAGCATCGTCCGACGAAGACGCACACATTTTAACCTCGCCTTTGCTATGGCGAGGGGGAGCGATCTGGAGATCGTCAACATGATCACTCGAGGGGACGTCCGTTCGCTAATCAAGGTCTGACATATCCTTTGGCCTTTCGACATTCCTTCTCCCAGGGATTGAGGAGCATGGAAGAGGTCCTGGGCTGGGATTATGATGGACACGAACGGACGCACACTCCACTGCACTGATATTGAATACTAGCGCTTTTAATTATTTCACATTACATCTTAATAGAACTTTCCGTTGCGAGAGATTATACTCTTTCATCAAGGGCTAGAAAGAAAATACAATAGAATATATGATTAATATTAGTATTCTCAACATCGAAATATAAAATAACGATACAAGTAATTGTGAAAACAAAAAACGATTGTCAAGAGTATTACGTATCATAGATCGACTGCATTGCGTCATTATATGTGCCATTGAACACGAGCACTTTAAACTATTTCACATTAGATCATAATAGACCTGCCCGTTGCGAGAGATTATCCTCTTTAGCCAAGGGCCAGAATGAAAATACAATAGGATATATGAATAATATTAGTATTGTCAAAAGCGAAATATTAAAAAACGATACAAGTATTGTGAAACAAAAACGATCGTTTAATAGCTGACTTCTCCCTTAATAATACTACGAGCGTAAAATGACTGCACGCTCGAGAAAAACTCTAAATCGAAAATTGACTAAGGGAAATATACTAATAAGACAAATATATATTTAAAAATAATATATTTCCCTATATTATAAACATACTTATGCTTAGTAAGCTACTATTTCAAAAATTTCTTGCAAGAAAAGAAAATAATTCACATAATGCAAGTCATACTAAGCAGATTACGTCACAGGATTGTGACGTTATCACGATGGCGGAGTGAATTCCTTCAAGGTAATCACATTCCACTCTGCTAAGAGTTACGTTACAAAATAGTGACATCACAATGTTTAATGTAGAAAATGTCTTCCTTCCATTATAACTTTAAGAGTTGTTCGTTAATAAAGTAGGGGGAAAAAATCTTTGATCCCTTAATGTACGAACAAGGAACGAAAACAAATACATACATGCTCCCTGCTAATTACAGTTGGGGAAGTAAGAGCAGCTCGAAAGTTGGTCTAGCCCAACACCCAAAGTTTAACAACTGAAGAGCCATTACTGGGTCTGGACATCTTTGCTTGAAAATCAAGTTCAATTACTGTCCAAGTTGGACCAGCAAAAAAACTATCCTAAACAATATCTTCGATAGTTGAATATCGATAGGTAATATCATTAATATCATTCGAATACTTGATTTAGTTTGATTACTTTAACCTTTCTAACCAACATTCTAGGTAATTTGGTTTGAATAATTGTAACCCATCGTAAACGTTTCCATAAATAATCTTGGCTAGTGATTAGTTTGAAAAATCATAACCCTTCTGTTATAATAATTTCGGTAAGTGAACCATTCCTTTGTAATGTTCTCGGTTAGTAATTTGGGTTTAGATGATCGTGCACCTTCCATTACCATATAGTAAGGAAATGATTTCCTTTAGATAATCGTGCTGGTCGTAATTTGATTTAATTGATCAAAATCCATCCCATATTATTAATTATCAATTATTATTATTATTATTATTATTATCAATTATTATTATCATTATTATTATTATTATTATTATTATTATTATTATTGGGGGATGTTCCTTTTGTGTGTGTGTGTGTGTGTGTGTGTGCGTGTGTGTGTGAGTGTGTGTGTGTATATATATATATATATATATATATATATATATATATATATATATATATATATATATATATATATATATATATACACTACTGCTACTAATAGCTAAGCTACAACCCTAGTTGGAAAAGGTGGGTGCTACAAGCCCAAGGGCACACTACTACTACTACTGTAATATATAAATATTACTTGATTAAAACACATGACCTACAGGTCACTGTGGAAGTAAGAGAAGTGTGAGAAATGCCATAGTCATATCATAAGCAGGATGCGAATGCCAAACCTCAGCAATGTAACATTTTTCATGAAGAGTAAACACAACCAAGCCCGTGAGAAAGAGTTGTCTATGAGAACGGAACAAGTACCTTCCGGTAATAATGTTGTGTTTACTATAATCCATTAAGTGCTGAGATAACTAAGTAAACTTTAACGTGAATATGGATATTTGTGGCAGTTCTTACTGAGATGTCATACGGAATGGTCATCCGACCAAACCATCTATACTCCTGTGATGGAGATGTTAATACTGTTTCTAAAGAATAAACTATTTTAAAGTTAACTTACCTAGACTTTACTTGAAGATGTAACATACCAAATCTAATCTATAACACATTGAAGATGACATTTGAAGGGAACCCAAATGTGTATTATTAACAGTAGCACACCTACTACTACTACTACTACTACTACTACTACTACTACTACTACTTCTTCTTCTAATAGCTAAGCTACTACCTATATTATAGTTGGGAAAGGTGGATACCAAGGAGGTTAAATGGGTGGAGGTGGTGCAGGTAGTCAATGCTTATGGGAGACGGTGAAGCCAACTGTCATAGCCGACACCTTCCCCCACACTGGAGGCAGAAAGGACTTGGGAAGAGAGTAATCAGTTATCGCTTTATGCTTTCCGTGTTACTCTCGAGTATTATGATAATCCTAAGAATGATCAATCCTCGGACAGGGAAATGGAAGAATGACAAAGTGATAAAAATGTCATTTGTAAATGGATAATTCCTTCTAATGTTACCATCACGTACAAGGTTTAAAGGATTTATCCTTCCAGATCAGATACGCTACGGCTATCTAAAGATGTAAAGAGAGGATAACAGCTTTGAGAGTCGTTAAATCTGGTCAGAGAATCATAAATCGTTTTAGATCAAGTGACTTGTGTCCTCTAGAGTGAAGAAGTCATTAAGGTCAAAGGAAACGATTCGTGGTTTGGGATTTTTTTTTATTTTTTATTTTTTTTTTTTTTTAAATCATACGTCGACATACAATTCATCCAGTAAGTGACTACTGGCCACTAAAGTGTATCAGTTTTGTATACGTCTGAAGACTTCTCATTTTATTTTTCGCTAGGAATTTTGCTGAGAACTTTTTAGCAGCATAAAAATATCTGATCTGCAAGTATTTTTCTGCCACAACCTTATTAAGCAAAACAATGTGATTATTATCAGGTTCAGTCTTGTACATATGTTAACATGATTTAAAAAATATATTTATAAAAGTATAATAATCTAATACAGACATTAAAATTTTTTGCATACCCTTTTTTATCCAATTCCATATGCGTATCACTGCCATTTGCTACTAACTCTCTGAATTTCTTTTCACAGCAGACATATATTTATCACGTCATCAGATTGGCGTATTAGGGCATCTTTATTTTACAATCTAATTAGGGAACGAAAAAAACTGTTATCAGTATCAGTAGGAGCATTAATAGAAGTTAGACACTTCAATGATTTTTCCAGTTCAAAGACAACGAATCCCGCAATATAGGCACCAATGCTGCTCGAACACAATGACAAACGATGACTACTTGGATGATACGTGCAATCCTCATCTTCATCAAAATCAGTTGCTTGTTTTATCTAAAAACGTTCGTCGTTCAAATTTTTTTTCCTACCAGTTGAAGAATTTATGGCTTGAACAGAAGAGTTGTATGAAAGAGCACAGTCCTTAAGTCTGCTTGAAACTGAAAGAATATTTACAGATTCCAAAGGTATACAGTTCCTTTTGAGCACATCCTGCAAGTCATTATGAACTAAAATTCTTTTATAAGCTGCAGAAAACTGACGGACTGTTGGGTTGTTATTACATCCTCCCATAGATCTTACTTGTCTCCCCCCCCCCCAAAAAAAAAAAGTTCTAGGTAATCTTGGCTCATCTTAAACATTAACAAAATTTTAATTGGGGTTCAGAACAACCAATTAAATTTTCATAGATTTTAATCAAACTCCGCATACAAATCATGAATCCAAGAAAGCCAGTTTTGCGATTGGAATTCAACAAAGGTTTACCACATGGAAGTTCAAGTTGTCTTAGATATAATTCAGCATGGCCCAGAAAATCTGTAAAGATTCTTTCATTATCCTTTTGTATTGATCTTTTAAAATCCCACCCTCACAGATTCCTTGAATTTATCACATCAAACAAATTATTTATAATGGTAATGAAATTGATTGTTGCTTTGCATCCCTTGAACTCTACGAAAATGTTATGAAGACAAAACTGTAGTGATTTTCCAACAGATTCACTTAGTAATTGCGCTGCAAGTTTAACATTCATCTTTTTGTTTTAATCCATGCCAGATGTTGCCTTCCTAATTTATTCCCCAAACTCAAACCCTCGCATTTGTGAAGCTCATGTAATTTTTCAATGAAATCCCACTTGATAAAGCTTCCCTCCCCATCAACAAAATGTTTTTTCCCCTAATGAATTTCTCATTAACTTTAGCATATGGCATGGGTCAAAAGATAAAAATATCTGCTCTTGCGTCACTGGATGAAGAAATTAAGCTTTTATATTTTCAGTATCTACACTACAACCAAGCTCTTTGACCATAGCAGCATTCGTTGATAGTCCATCAAAAGTCAAAGAGATAATTTTGACACCAACTGAATGCAGCTTAGCCAAACAAATTAACACGCTCAGCTCTTCCTTCTTGAGGTGTGCAGGAAATGATTCAAATTTGTTAGCCATCTATCAAAATCTTCATCCTTAAAGGGCTTAGAGCATAATCGTGAACTAGTAGTTGGAGCAAAATTTTCTCGTTGCGTAGCTCGAACCCATTCCTTTCTTAGGGACTCATCTTTTGGAAAACTATAAAACAAACGTTACAAATATGTTAATGACGTAGACGAAATGATAATGAAAACGATAATGATTAGTAATCATAATAAACAATGACTATATTAATAGTGTAGCTTTTGGAAATGTAATTGAGTTAAACAGCATAGCCAATATTCTTGCTGCTGCTAGGATTCAGTACTTTCTCACTTTACAATTTTATACAGCATTACATTGAAAATTGAACATTTACCAATGAAATGTAATGGTAGGATTTAAATTTTTGTCAAATCCTTGAGTACATCTATAAGCATTATACGAGGTCGGCATTATTAACTGAAGAGCAGGAATAGTTTGTAGCGTGTCCATGCAAATAATGGACGTATAATGAGCTCCCAGGCATCAGGTCGTGACCTTTTTGCCTACAATTGGCCGAGTCGGCTGACTTCACTTATTCCGCTCTGGGGCATTTAACCTCCTTGGTGGATACTATAACACAAGGACCCCAAAAAGGAAAATACCCCAGTGAGGAAAGAAAATAAATATCCTATATGAAATATGAGTAAAAGATATAAAATATCTCACGATCAGTAACAAAGTTAAATAAGATCTGTCATATGTAAACTATGAAGAGGGATTTAATTTTATTTTGAATAATCTTAACCCTACCTATAACGATGGGCGAAGGTTTCAAATGTCGTATCTGAGCCACTTTTATATCTCATACTAATGACTTTTTACTCACGCCAGCTGGATTTTCAAATGACACAAGGGAAAAAACTTATTTGGGAAACTCAGGAGGGATGATTCCGGTTCTGCGATGCCTTTCATCTCGGGTGTTGTTGACACGGACTCAGGAGGGAAAAAAGAAATGGTGAAAATAACCTTCAGTGAGGGAAAAACGAGAAGTGTTAAATGCTAGAAGGAATTATTAGGTCAATGTAGGAAAATACCGAATCTCCTTGTGATCATCATTCCTAATGTATATAATAAAGAGCAAGTGCCTGGCTAATGTGTGTGTATATATATATATATATATATATATATATATATATATATATATATATATATATATATATATATATATATATATATATATAATATATATATATATATATATATATATATATATATACAGTATATATATATTTATATAATATATATAATATATATATAATATATATATATATATATACATATATATATATATATATATATATATATATATATATATATATATATATATATATATATATATATATTGTCACGCTCAACGGCAAGAGGTATAACTACTTGGTGTCTCCTTATCCCTCGTGTAGGGGGGAAGTAGTCATACCTTGGTGAGAGAGGTTGTAGTCAGGAAAGGGGAAGAGGTGGGAAGGGTTGAATGAGTGCTTGTGTACATATTTAGCCGTTATTATTGACGGGCCACGTACACTAGTAATAAAGAATAAGAGAATCCTTGTGGTGCCACAACTGTTCATAATAGGTACATAATATTTGATCAAAGAATTGAGGAAATTATTATTTTTACACATTGTGATGAATTAAATCTCTTATTATATGAAAGTTTAGAGATGTGCATACAATTTCCTATGTATAGCCATCTACATAATCGTGTGTGATAGCGCGCTCTTGCGTGTGTTAGAATTCTTCATGTTATCTGAATTACTGATTAATGAATTGGTGACCTGGTCTTCATTGGCCGGACCTATATTATTAATGAATGGCTTGCCAACCTACATTAAATTATATTCGGCCATTTCACGAATATAACTCTGCTCATGCCAACAATGGTTACCTGTTTAATTGATACTCTGTGTTTTATATTGAAATACTGTGTTGCGCTTACAATATAATGCTTTTCATTGTTTATTGTTTATTATTTGCAATTATGTATCATTCTTCCCAAATGAGTTTTGAATACAGTTAAGGTGAAAATACATTTTTAGTCGTCTGTTCAACAATTTTTCTGTATAGTTTTCTTGGCCTACACATCTCATTATATTGATACACCCGTCAGTTATTTTTTTTTTCTCGTTGAAAGGTTTGGGGGAGGGTGTTACTGATATTGCTAATTTTTTAAGATACAGTATATCCAACATATTTACCTAGTGTGCGCTACCCGTCAAAAATGACAGCTAAATATTTATGTATTTATGCACACACACAGATTCAACCCTTCCCATTCCCTACCCCTTCCCCTTTCCTAGCTAAAATACCCTAGTTTAGGCAATTTCTGAGGGATTGTTGTTTTCCGGGTGGTTGCCGTTCAGCCTGACAGGATGTTTTCTTTTGATGACCCACCCAGGGAAAACATCTTCATAACAAATTTGCTCTTAACTTTCGGAAAATTGACGAAAATTGGAAATAACTTTCACCAGTGGTTTTCCTCCGGTAGTTAGAAGGAGAGGTAAAAAGAACATCTCGTCTATAGAGGTTCTTCAATCTAGACTTCAGTTTGGTTGTAGGTAGGAAATTCTCTCTCTCTCTCTCTCTCTCTCTCTCTCTCTCTCTCTCTCTCTCTCTCTCTCTCTCTCTCTCTCTCTCTCTGAACAATATATATATATATATAATAATATATATAATATATATATATATAAATATATATATATATATATATTTAATAGTAATGTTTACAAATGTGTTTGCATGTATATTTTAAGTCTATGAGATCTAATCATGATGAATACAAAACATTGGCAATGAATATATATATCGTTTTTGAAGCGTTGCTTATCCACTCCAGTCTTATGTGATATATATAAATAATATATATACTGTATATATAATGTATATATGTATATATATATATATATATATATATATATATATATATATATATATTGTATAGTATTAAAAGTGAGAACGAGTGTGAGGAATGAATAATCAGTTCGGGTGGATATAAATGTGTTGATGTGGTTTGGCCATATAGAGAGAATGGAAAATGATCGTCTACCGAGTTGATGGGAAAAGTACAAGAGGAACACTAAGGTTTGGGTAGATGGATGGCGTGAAGAAAGCCCTAGGTGACAGGAATATAGATGTTAGAGAGCAAAAGTACGTGCTGGTAATGGTAGTGAATGGCGAGCGATTGTGACGCAGTTCCGATAGGCCCTGTTGCTACCTAAGGTCAACTCCATTTTTATTTTTATTTATTTATTTATTTTTTTTTTTTTTTTTTTTTTTTTTTTTTTTTTTTTTTTTTTTTTTTTTTTTGGTGGGAGACGAGGGAGGGAGGGCAGTACCTCGTCATGCAAGGAGGAATAAGGTAGAAAAAATCCCCTTGTTTCTTTCTGGATGTCGGTTACCTCCCAAAATTGGGGAAGTGCCCTGGTATATACAGGGTGGCCCAAGAGTAGGGGGATAGTAAATGACTAGATTTATTTTGAGAGTTCATATACATACAATTATATTTACTGACACATTTATTGCATTGATAATTAAATTTTATTGCGAACAAGAATACAAAAGCCCCGTAATTCTATTGTGAACCAAAAAGCAAATGTCCGTAAATTTCATCAACGCAGGTGCTCAAGCTGTTTTCCATCACAATTTACACAGCTTTGAAATCTGCCTTTAACGCTTCCAATATATATATATATATATATATTTTTTTTTTTTTTTTGTAGAGGTCTCTTTATGTATTAATTCTTGAAATTACTCTCTTATGTAAGTTTTCAAATCACCGACACTTCTTGGTTTTCGACTTTAAACTTTGTCCTTGAGTACTCCCCAAAAGAAGAAATCCATTGGGGTCAAGTCTGGTGAACTTGCAGGTCATTCAATTGGACCTCTTCAGCCAATCCATTTCTCAGGAGATGTTAGATGAAGATACTCACGAACTGCTCTTGAATAATGTTGGGGGGGGGGGGGGTTCCATTTAGAAAAAAAAAATAAAGGTCAAGTAAATTAGGCTGTTGCTCTAACTGAGGGACAGGTTGATTTATTAGGTCTTCAAGATACTTATCTCCTGTGACTGGTCCATAAAGAAAAAAAAATTATCCTAAACCACCTGAGCATTGACACCAGGCTGATTTAATGGTTGTTTTGAAGTTAAACACAATTATGTTTGTTAATATAACCGTATAATTTGAAAGAAGCTCCATCACTCCACATATTGTTATCCAAAATAACTGAATTTTCTTCAATTTCGTTTATCAATATTTCAATAAATTGCCGCTGACTGTCTGGATCATACCCTAAAAAGCCATGAATTAGCCGTGGAAATAAGCTTTCAAAGTTATAGATTTTAGGATTCGAATGATAGAATCTCGTGAAATGTTCAATTCCAAAAAGGCTCTTCTGGTGGACGTTTTTGGACTCTGAACAAATGTCTCGGCAACAAAGTGCTTATTATCCTGTTTACAGACTGTCGACTGGTTTTTGTAGCATTAAGGATTGAGCCAGTAACATCTAATTTGTCACGAATGCGGTAAATGGTTTGTCTCTTAACGGCTTGAGTACCAAATGTTTCAACCCAATTTCTTCTAACGGTTTCAGCATTTTGAGATTTCCAATACTCCAATACACCCATTTTCTTTCATCAGTATTTAAATTATTGACCTTATGGGTTCTCTGAAAAATCTAAAAAGAAAACAAATAGAATTTAAATAACTGTAGTTACAAAATTACCAATAACATAGCACAAATACTATTTATAATATACACACTTGTAATAATATAACTGATATATACATATATAAATATATATACATATATATATATATATATATATATATATATATATATATATATATATACATATATACATACATACATACATATACATATATATATATATATATATATATATATATATATATATATATATATATATATATAAATACATACATACATACATATTTATATATATTATATATAGTGTATATATATAAATATATATATATATATATATATATATATATATATA
>NC_090736.1:88730897-88775897 GCF_036898095.1 Palaemon carinicauda
TATTCGTCATTCATCTCATTCAGGTTTATGTTTCTTACATCGCACCACTTGGAAATTGCACTTCATCCGCGACAGTCTTCGAACATCTTGTTTTGGTAGTCTTGCACGAGGTGTAATGACCATGTCATGAAAGGCTGTATTGATCCTGACCGCCCCCCCCCCCCTCTCTCTCTCTCTCTCTCTCTCTCTCTCTCTCTCTCTCTCTCTCTCTCTCTCTCTCTCTCTCTCTCTCTCTCTCTCTCTCTCTCTCTCTCTCTCTGTAAACTTTACTGTTGAAAAGTATCCCTTCGCATTCCCATTGAAAAGAAATCAAAGCAAGCAAGCAAGCTCCCGGACACACACACACACACACACACACATATATATACTGTGTATATATATATATATATATATATATATATATATATATATATATATATATATATATATATGTATGTATGTATGTATGTATGTATGTATGTGTGTGTGTGTTTCTATATGTGCTTCAAATATCAATTAATTTGTGAATAATGATGGGTGTGAGTAAACTGAAGTTGTAGGATAAAAGAAGGGGAGAGTCATGAAATAGGCTGTTTCGAGAAAGGAAAGTGACGGACTATATAAATTAGATTGAAAGAGAACTTGAAGTGTAAATGGAAGCCTAGGAAGTGTTGAACCGTCTCTGCTATATGGAAATGAAGTGTGGACGGGGAATATAAATGGTACGGAAGGTCGAATCTGTAAGATGTATTGTTGGCGTAGTCCTCTATGTGTGGCTTGAGAACTGAAAAGGAAGGATATATGGATATACACAGGTGTGGTTAAAAGGGTTTTGAAGGTAAAAGGACATTTTCAAAAGGAAATGTTAGGAGGATGGAGGAGAGCAATGTGTTTAGAAAGTGAAGGTCCTCCCCTTCAAGAAGCAAGAGAATTCTTAAAGTAAGAAGTGAATAGTGCACTGTATATCGGGAGATTAAGGCTCTGCTTATAAGTATTTTTTTATGTATGGTTCTTCTAATGTTATGATGATAATAATGATAATAGTAAATTTTTCATGTATAGTCTATTTTTTATAGCCGTGCATATTTGCACCCCACTCACAGGGGTGCCCTTTTAGCTCGGAAAGGTTCCTGATACCTGATTGGTCGGAAGTATTTTTGTCCGAACACCTTCATTGTTCTCGAATAATTACCAAGTAATATGAATCGAAACTTATTTATTAACCTATATTTCTCCATCAGATATATCTTTTGTCAATAAACAATGTGAAAGAATAAATATATTATAAAGAATCGTCTTGGTAAGTCTAAATTTAATAACACAATCCGCCGAAGTCAACGACAGCAGCTTGTTTTCGGATGCACGCTTTGCAATTTTGTAATTTTTCACATATTTTAACGCAAATTGGGATAAATTACACTCAGCATAAGTTAAACATGTTATTATAAACTTTCTTTGAATACCAGAATTTACCAAAATCATGGAATTAATAAAACCCGATATTTGTGAAAACTTATGGGGAGGTAAAAGAACAGCCTATAGCGGCCTGGCAGGAAAACGATCCCTTCTGGCTCGTAGACGCAGTTTTTTTTTTTTTTTTTTTTGTTCTTTCGTAATATAGTTCGGCCTATTCCTTTCAGTTTAAATAGTCTTGCATTGTCTCTCTTCGTATTATTTTGCTTAGTATTTTCCCACATTCCTGTTCCTCACATAATATATATCTATTTTCCCCCTTATCCCTTCTTTCATATAGGCCTATGTGATATCTGCATTACGATTCCTTATGTTTTGTACCTTACGTCAGTAAGCATGTAAATAATAATAACAACATAAATTTTATGCTGTGTAGAAAGTATAACCTATTCTGTAAACCTGAAATTAAGCATAGTATTTTTTCTTTATTCCCGCCTCTACACTATTTTAATGAGACTAGCACGCACTTCCCTTCAAGCCATCACTTTCGACAGAGGATAAGAAATAGGGAATCGTAGTGTGGATATCCCATTTATGAAAGAAGTGAGATCGGGAAAATAGATAGATATTAGGTGAGGAACAAGAATGTGGGAAAATAATAAGCAAAATAACACGAAGAGAGACAATGCAAGGACTATTTAAACTGAAAGGAATAGGCTGAACTATATTGCGAAAAGAACAAAAAAAACTGCGTCTACAAGTCAGAAGGGATCGTTTTCCCGCCAGGCAGCTACAGGCTGTTCTTTTACCTCCCCATAAGTTTTCACAAATATCGGGTTTTATTAATTCCATGATTTTGGTAAATTCTGGTATTCAAAGAAAGTTTTATAATAACATGTTTAACTTATGCTGAGTGTAATTTATCCCAATTTGCGTTAAAATATGTGAAAAATTACAAAATTGCAAAGCGTGCATCCGAAAACAAGCTGCTGTCGTTGACTTCGGCGGATTGTGTTATTAAATTTAGACTTACCAAGACGATTTTTTATAATATATTTATTCTTTCACATTGTTTATTGACAAAAGATATATCTGATGGAGAAATATAGGTTAATGAATAAGTTTCGAATCACATTACTTGGTAATTAATCGAGAACAATGAAGGTGTTCGGACAAAAATACTCCCGACCAATCAGGTATCAGGAACCTTTCCGAGCTAATAGGGCACCCCTGTGAGTGGGTGCAAATATGCACGGCTATAAAAAATAGACTATAGTTATTAGGCGGATATGAATCCTCAGACATGTCTGAAACGTAAAAAAAAAAATTTACATAAAAGCAATGGAGAATATATAGGAATTTTATAAATCCCACATCTGCTAATGAATAACCGTCAAGTGTTTAAAACAAAAATCCCCATTTCAAAAACGTGGAGTCCCATGTTCTCTCAAGGCTGTCAGTCACCAATGACCCCATTTTCAACCCTTTTTTAAGCCTCAAGGTCTTTATCACTTCTTAGAAAGTAGTTTAGTTTGCTGTATCACTTTGAGACTGGAACAGTTTAAACCTGCCTGGAATTTTGAAATTTAAATTTAAATTTAGCGAAGGATAGGTTTTATCGTGTATCTCTCTCTCTCTCTCTCTCTCTCTCTCTCTCTCTCTCTCTCTCTCTCTCTCTCTCTCTCTCTCAAGCCTGGCGTCTCGGTAGAAAAACTGAACATTTTGCTAGTTTTAGTTCTTTATTTATTTTAATATTGTTACTGTTCTTCAAACATTTCATGTTTCCTTGTTTCCTTTCCTCTCTGGGCTATTTTTCCTGTTGGGGCCCCTGGGCTTATAGCATTCTGCTTTTCCAACTAGGGTTGTAGCTGAGCAAGTAGTAATAATAATAATAATAATAATGGATGCGTAGCATAAGGCCAACTATGAGAGAGAGAGAGAGAGAGAGAGAGAGAGAGAGAGAGAGAGAGAGAGAGAGAGAGAGAGAGAGAGCTGTCATAATTTTCCGCTTTTTCTTCATTGTTCGATCATGGAAAGAGTTACAAACTCAAATATCTCAGAGAACATTATTGAGAAAAGATAGAAGACCAAGAAATTTGAGTTGGTATTTTTGCACTCGCCATAGAAGAAATGGGCCTGGAACTTCTGTGCTCCTGTATTACTCTTCTGTTAGTCATAAAAAGTTTATCAGAGTTAAATGAGTAAAGGAAGGAACCCTAAGTATTATTCTTGAATAAAAGTAAAATGAAACGTTCCTGATTATTGTGCTTCTTGAGTTTTTCTTACAAATACAGAGTTTATTGATAGAGGCAGATTAAATTTAAACAGTTATCTAGCTACTTTAGTGGTGGCCTATAGGAAACGTCCCTGCCTGGATATCAGCCGGACTGGTGTTCGAATCACGCTCAAGCTTGATAGTTTCTTTTAGTGTCTGCTGCCTCACCATCCTTGTGAGCTAAGGATGGGAGGCGGGGATTGGGAGACCCTGTAGGTCTACCTGCTGAGTTATCAGCAGCCAATGCTGGCCCTCCCTGGTTGTGCTTAGGTGGAGAGGAGCCTTGGACGATGATCATGTGTATATATGGTGTCTAGGGCATTCTCCTGCTAACTAGGGCATTGTCACTGTCCCGTGTCTCTACCTTCATGAGAGGCCTTCAAACCCGTATCCTTTATAGAGCTTCTGCCTTTTACTAGACCAAAGATTTAGGTTTAATTTTTTAGTTGACAATCACTACAACACGAAAAATCTGATTACTTTTTTTCCGTCGAAAGAAAATCCTTGGAAATTTTGTGGATGAAAGATTCCCGTCATCTTATTTGCACAATTACACGAAACGCCGACCAAAACAAAAACAGAAACAATAAAACAAGGCCAACGAATAAACTGAATATCCGTAAGGGATATTAGTGTCATCAGTGCCCCAACGTGGTGTACTGTAGAATTTAGTACCGTCCCTTAGGCCCCTAACTGGACCCACCTTTTAGCCTTCGGCGATAAATGTATACCCCGGTCCCAATGCCCGGCAATATTGCCAAAATTCTATACTAAATCCAAATATAGATACATTAAGACATTACTCACTTAGTGTGTCAGGTAAGTGTGAAATGTTTTCTTTATTTTTATTGTATTTCTTTTTATAGACCGAATAATTTGTTTATTGCCATTTTTTGTTAAATACCTTTTCTTCTTTTATGCGCACCTTTTTTGCTTTATCACATTTTCAAGTTTCTTATATATGTGTAATATATATGGCTCCTTTTCAACATTTTATAATTCGATTTATCTCAGTAGCTATGAATACCGCTGTACCAAATCCTCAATATCTTTTATAAATAGTTCATCTCCTCTTCGTTTATTTTCTATTACATCATGGCAAGTCTCCCTATTGGTCGGGGTCACCCCATCACTAAGGTCATCCCCATTGGTATGCTCACCCCATTACTATGTTGATGAAGCACCCCGGCACCATTTCACCTTCTCATATCAGCCTACCCCCCCCCCCCCCACCCCAAGTATAACCTGCTCCTTATTGCTTCCTTTCTTTACGTGTTTTATTACTTCTAAATTCCCTCATGTTCCTGCTGAGTCAGCAACTTTTGACTTCATTAGTGAACCCGTAGTACTTTAGTATTAGTTTTAAAATGTCCTGCTTTTAATTAATGCACTTATTTCTATGTATCACGTAGACATGAATGAAACAATTCAATATGTATTGTCTATTTTTAATAACTCAAGGTCGTATATGTTGTTTATAGAGAAAAAAAAATTTTATTCAGGAAAATTAGTAGTCAACTTTAGATCATTAGAAAATGTATTCATGCAATGAGTATTTGATAATGAATTAATTTTCTGAATTCAGAATAACTGCAAATAGTATTGCCAATGTATATACAAGTTCGAATATCTGTGTTAATTTATGAGTATTAGCTTGACCGCATATGTAAAAGGGACGATTATTTTAACAGTAATATGCTGTTCCTCGCTGCAAGATCATCTCATGTTCTGAAAGATACTTCACCATCAAAGGAAATTAATTTCCTCCCTTACATGTGAGCCTTAATCCTCAACGCCCATCTCGTATGTTACTTGACTAAGCGTGAACTCATCCTGTGCTAAGCATCAGCTCCCTGAAGCTCTGACACAAATGGCATTTTACGGGACGCAAATAACCAGTGATATGTTTACGAAGTGAGGAGGACACTTAATAGACTTGATCTCCAAGAAGAGCATCTCAATTTATTTTGCTTTCGCTCGCTCGTCACGTCAATTCGTTATCATTATTATTATTATTATCATTATTATTATTATTAGTGTACGCGATCTGTTAAAAATGATGGCTAAATATTTAGATAAAAATACACACTTACATACACAAAGAGATTCAATCCTTCCCTCAATACTCCCTTATTAAGTACAACTCGTTGGTTCGGCAATTTGTAGAAGATTGTGGTTTCCGAGTGTACCTCCCGGGCCAAACACTCTCACCAGAGTAGGAGTACTCCTCTCCCTCCACCCAGAAACCGGGAGAGACCAAGTAGTCATACGTTTGGCAATGCTTCTCAGTGTGACAGGAAAGAAATTATATATATATATATATATATATATATATATATATATATATATATATATATATATATATATATATATATATATATATATATTTCGCCTGGGGCTCTGATCCCGAGATCATTAAGAGAATCCAGACTTTAATGCATTAATATATATGGCTTATTTGAAATATGAAAAACACGTTTAAATGTGCAAAAATTTATCATTAATCGAATGCAAAGTCCCAAACCTACCAATTAGCTACGATGGTGAAAATGAGTTAATTTCAATTCTAAGTACAGCAAACCTGAATTTGACAGGTATATGTACAGGAGAATTGTCATTGACTTTTATCTTTCTTCGTGGCTGAGTGGCATGGTCACGGGCATACAGGTATCCTGGACCAGGGTTCAAATCACGGCTGGTCTGATACTATCGTCTTTGAGTGATTTTGCCTGGGGCTCTGATCCCGACGTCGTTAAGAGAATCCAGACTTTAATGTATCAATATATATGGCTTATTTGAAATATGAAAAACACGTTTGAATGTGCAAAAGTTTATCATATATATATATATATATATATATATATATATATATATATATATATATATATATATATATATATATATATATATATATATATATATATATATAGAGCTAGACCTCTCACTTTATAATATAGGGGAAGGATTATTATTACTAGCTAGGCTAAACCCCTAGTTGGAAAAGCAGAATGCTACAAGGCTAAACGTTTCAACATAGAAAAATAGCCCAGTGAGGAGGGAAAATAGGGAAATAAATAAACTACAGGCATCTGAAAAGCAAAGAATAAATAAAATAGAATATCATAAGATCAGTAACAACGTTTGAATAGAGGAGTCGCCTTTCGTAGAGAAGGTTTCAGTGCTCATCAAGAAAAGTTTGCAAGGGAAGGATGACCGTGTGGTCGTTTCCCTATTTTAATTGTTGTCATTGTCAAAAGAGAAAATGAGCTCTTTACAGAATGGAAAGTAAGCATCCAATTTGGTTTCTAAGTGGGATAAATGATATGTTTCCATCAGACATCTCGACCAGATTATGATTTATTTAAAATCATAATGATAATAGCAATGCTAGTACAGTTTGTATGTGTATATATATATATATATATATATATATATATTATATATATATATATATATATATATATATATAATTTATATATATATGTATATATATATATGCATATATATATATGCATATATACTTATATATACATATATATTTATATATACAGTATGTATATATACACACATATATATATATATATATATATATATATATATATATATATATATATATATTTATATATAAATATATTTATATATATATATATGTATATATATATATATATATATATATATATATATATATATATATATATATATATATATATACTATATATGTATATGCAGTTTATGTATATATATATATATATATATATATATATAAATTTATATATATACATATATATATATTATATATACAGTGTATATATATATATATATATATATATATATATATATACATATATATGTATGTACATATGTCTATAGATATAGATTTGTGTGTATATATGTTCATATATTGTAGACTTATTATTTTATGCAGAATCTTTAACATTTTCAGTAATGCTGGCGTAGAAATACATTTTCAACGATAGAAATGAACCAGATAATGAAGCCAATGATTATGAAGCATTAGTAAAATGAAAGCGAAGAAAATCATAGTATCTCTAAATTGTTGAATAATAATTAGTTTCGATTAAAGAGACTAAGAAGCCATAGACCAACAGAATATAACTTGAGTGGTTATAAACCTCGCATGTGTTAGGCGTCTTTTACTTGGGGTACTTTCGCATGAAGGGTTTCGTTTAATATCCAATCTTGAGAATCCTTGGTCGGGCGATGGGCTTAACAATCCTTGGGCGGGCGCTAGATGGCGTGTAGTTCGCTGGCGTGGCATGGCCATGGAAACAGGAGCAGTTTAATCCTGACTGGAATAAATTAAACTCTTCGTGAGGAATTAGGGATGCAAAGTTTAATCATATGTGAATCCTTTAAAGAATATGTTTTCAAAGTATTTTATTCTTTAATTTATATATCTATGGAGCTGTAAATATTTCTTGAATATGATTTACAAATCTTATTTCTTTTCATAGTTGCGACCCAGATATGTGTTGAAAAAAGAATTTTCAATTTTGAACAGTAAATTCTATAATGAAAATCATTTGCATAATTCTGTGGGAAAGATTATGGTCGCAAAGAATATTTAAGATATCGATAGAGGAATGAAAATAAAGTATACTGCATGTGTACAAAAGTAGTAAGGCTTTTAAGTATTAACTTTCTCGAATTCAAATGAGAATAAATCTGTAAATGAGTTAAACTTTTAAAAGTATTTTTTGTAATGAACGTAGCTGTAAGGATAAAATAATGATAACGAGTAACGATGATAATGAGTACATTTGGTAAATTAGGCCTAAGCGTGACAAAACTTACATAATGAAACGCCTTTTTTATATAAAATGTTGAAACAACCGTTGACACAAAATTTAAACCCTTTGATTGTAGGTAATAATGATATTATTAACAAAATAGATCGGGCTAAAGAGTCAAACTTTGATTTTTTCATTTTTACATGGTGTAAGGTTTATTATCTGACTTATCCTAAAATTCCCAGGAAATTTTGTGGGTGTTAAAAGTTTTTCTGCCATAGTATATTAATATAGATTAACAACCAATATCTGGCATTCGGCTATACATAATATATATATATATATATATATATATATATATATATATATATATATATATATATATATATACATATACATATATATATATAATATATATACATATATATATATATATATATATATATAATATACATATATATATATATATATATATATATATATATATATATATATAATATACATATATATATATAGATATAGATTTATATAGATATCTATATACATACATATATATATATAGATATATATATAGATATAGATATAGATATATAGATATATAGATATATATATATATATATATATATAGATAGATAGATATAGATATATGTATATGTATATATATAGATATATATATATATATATATAGATATATATATATATATACATATATCTATATATCTATATTTATATATATGTATATATATATATACATATATATACATATAGATATATAGATATATATATATATATATATATATATATATATAGATATATATATATAGATAGATATATAGATATATATATATATATAGATAGATAAATAGATAGATATATATATATATATATATATATATATATATATATATATATAGATAGATAGACAGATAAATAATATATATATATATATATATATAGAGAGAGAGAGAGAGAGAGAGAGAGAGAGAGAGATATACTATATATATATATATATCAATTTTTTCTTTTCTGTCACGCTGAGCGTTATTGCCAAAGGTATGAGTACTCGGACTTTCCCCGTCTCTCGGGTAGGTGAGAGGTAGTAGACATACCTGGTGATAGGAAATAGCCCGTGTTGTAATTAAGAAAGGGGGGGGGGGTTGAGGTGGGAAGGGTTGAATGTGTGCTTATCTATCTAAATATTTAGCCACGTTTTTGACGGGTCGCGTACACTAGTATATAAAAGCGAATTGAATAATTGAATATTAAAATTCGCTATGCTTGATGCAAGACGGCTAGCTCCCTAAGGACTGTCTCTATTGTGGGGTTGGGGTTATTACGGCCAGTGCACTTCATGATGTGCACCGTAGGCATTACTGAAGCGTCTTAGGGGTGTTCCCTCGGCCCATATCTGTAGTAGCTTTATATCCTTCTAATTACCGTACCTCTGATCCCGTTTTTTTCTTCCATCATGCTGACCATTTTCTTCTTTCTATGACTGTCGTTGAACTGCAGGATTTTCATTCATTTGCATTTTGGGCATTGAATGGTCTTGCAGGTCCCAGTTCCAGGCTATATAGTACAAATTCATAGATCCAATCCAGTCCTGAAGGTCATTCATGGATCCAATCCAGTCCTTAAGATCATTCATAGATCCAATCCAATCCTGAAGGTCATTCATAGATCCAATCCAATCCTTGAGGTTTTTCATAGATCCAATCCAATTCTTAAGGTCATTCATAGTTCCAATCCAATCCTTAAGGACATTCATAGTTCCAATCCAATCCTTAAGGTCACTCATAGATCCAATCCAATCCAATGCTTAAGGTCATTGACAGTTCCAATCCAATCCTTAATGTCATTCATAGATGCAATCCAATCCTTAAGGTCATTCAGAGTTCCAATCCAATCCTTAAGGTCATTCATAGATCTGATCCAGTTCAGTGCTTAGGTCATTCATAGATCCAATACAATCCTTAAGGTCATTCATAGATCCAGTCCAATCCTTAAGGACATTCCTAGTTCCAATCCAATCCTTAAGGTGATCCAGAGTTCCAATTCAATCCAATCCCTAAGGTCATTCATAGATCCAATCTAATCCAATTCGTAAGGTCATTCATAATTCCAATGCAATCTAATCCCTAAGGTCAAACGTAGATCCAATCCAATCCTTAAGATCATCCATAGTTTCAATTTAATCCAATCCTTAAGGTCATTCATAGTTCCAATTTAATACAATCCTTAAGGTCCTTCATAGTTCCAATTTAATCCCATCCTTAAGGTCCTTCATAGTTCCAATTTAATCCTTAAGGGCATTCATAGTTCCAATTTAATTCAATCCTTAAGGTCATCCATAGTTCCAATTTAAAACAATCTTAAGGTCATCCACAGTTCCAATTTAATACAATCTTAAGGTCATTCATAGATCCCATTTAATCCAATGCTTAAGGTCATTCATATTTACAATCCAATCTAATCCCTAAGGTCATTCATAATTCCAATCCAGTCCTATCCCTAAGGTCATTCGTAGATCCAATCCAATGCAATCCTTAAGGTCATCCAAATTTCCAGCCCATTCCAATCCCTAAGGTCATTCATAGATCAAATGCAATCCTATCCATAAGGTCATCCATAGGTCCAATCCAATCCTTAAGGCCATTCATAGTTCAAATCCCTATGGTTGTGGAGGATTAACTTGTTTTAATTTTATTTATTTTTTGTTGTTTGTCACATCCAGAGAGAGAGAGAGAGAGAGAGAGAGAGAGAGAGAGAGAGAGAGAGAGAGAGAGAGAGTAATGATTGTTTGTTGTGAGAAAGACTGTTGGTATAACTGAGGTTGTTTGTTTGTTTTTAGCTAGGTTAAGACAGTGACGAATGTCTTGGGCGAATGCTCTTTTTGATTTGACTGCAGCAAGAGGCAGTTGTGATTTGAGTGCAGGATTTACTTTTTATTATTTCGACCAGCATGGAAGTGTTTATTTATTTGAACAGTAAGTACAATTTTTTTATTTTTGCTAGGAGTGATTCTGAATAATAGGAAGTTCCTTATTTATTTTTTATTATAGTGCGATAGTTTAGTTACCTAGGAGTGTTTGAAAGTTTTTCTTTTTTCATTTGCAGGCCATAATTCCTCCTTTGGAGAGATTGTAATTTATATGTGGAATTGATTGT
Organism: Palaemon carinicauda; assembly: GCF_036898095.1. Classification (NCBI taxonomy): domain Eukaryota; kingdom Metazoa; phylum Arthropoda; class Malacostraca; order Decapoda; family Palaemonidae; genus Palaemon; species Palaemon carinicauda. Next base: position 88,742,484 of record NC_090736.1, read on the forward strand.
TGATGACCTGGCTTATCATAAGGAACTTGATATGACTGCTCAGATTTAGATAAATGTTGATGGTCCGGACTGAATGAACTTTCAATTGATGATGATGATGATGATGATGATATCCAGGACCTCAATCAGGTAAGTAGTTGTGGCAAATTGTCACAAAGTGGATTGTTAACCCCAAAGCTGTGGTAGTGTGCCGTGAAAGAAAATTCGGCTTTGTGTGGACGAGTATTGGTGTCAATAAAATATATAATATAAACATACATATTTTGGCGATGGTGTGCGGTTTAATTTTAAGTTTGTCAGGGTTTTTTGGGTTTATTTGATTGGTTTTACGGTTATTGTATATTTAGTGTCCAAGTTTTTTATTAGTTTTAAATGATATTATTTTGATTGTGGATGGTTCGTATTAAGCATTTTAGTTTTAAGAAATATAGTTTTACGGTTATGTTTTGTTTTATGTACTTTTCGTCCAAGAGTCCCGCTGCTGATAACGTTAGGGGAAAGTTTGTGTTGTGGGACAATTGACTGTTAGAGTGATCAAGGTTGTGGGGGTTGCTTTTGGGTGCATTCCGCCACAAGATCATTCTTAGATCCAGTCTAATCCAATCTTAAAGGTCATTCATCGTTCCAATCCAATCCAATCATGAAGTAATGATTTCCTAATATGAAATAATGAATAAACACAGTAAAACCAAAAACAATACATAGACATTTGATAATTATACTTTCTTGTTTTTTTCTCTCTCTAAATTTTCTGTCTTTAATACTTTCAGTTATACAAGAGCACCAATCTGATCCTTAAGGACAGTGTACCTTTGAATGTTCTTTTTTCTTCATTGTATTTTAGATTTTATGAAATAATTCTGAAACTGTTGTGAAAGTTTTTAGCTTTCAGATGCTTTAATATTTGTTCTTAATCTTGACCAAAATAGTAATTTTCCTTTGTCGTTTATTTTTCACCATGCGCCTCTTAACTGTATTACATAAGTCTCTCCTCGCTCATTCTTTTGTGTACCATTGCAGGTATCTGTAATGACCTAGGTCACCTCATTCTATATTTATAGATTTTGGGCCATGTGGCTTAGCGTTGAGCCCAGGAAGCCTATTTTGCACCCATATTACTATGGTGATGACACATCTCTGCTAGAGTGGTTGGTTTACTTCATTCCTAAAGTCTCTGATATTTTATTGTTTATTAAAGTATTCAAATTTTAAAAAGAGATATATTCACTTTGTTGGATGTTTCATCATGATGTGGGAATAAATAAATTTAAAACCTTACAATAGAGTATTGAAAATGAAAATTCGTCTTTGATTATTGCTTATATTACACGGGATAGAAAAAAAAAACCTTCACTTGGTCTTTGATAGATATTTAACCTAAAGAATAAAATGGCCTTTTAATGTTCTACTAAGAATTAAGTGTGTTTATTTTAATTTTTATTGATATTTTTAGTTACAAGAATCGTTCAATTAAATAACTCAAATATAAATTTGGAGCAAGTGCTATTAAAAATTTCATTAAAAAAAATTAATAATTAGTGATAATGGTACGATATAAGTTCGTCAGTATCAGGTCTTGAAATTTTAAATATACATATTTTAAATGTATATTATTTTCTCCATTTGAAAGGTGGGGGAGTGGGTGACACCTGAAGGGTACATTCACTTGGTTACTAATGTAATTCTTCAGGACTAGGGTTGTTAGCCAGTTATCAATCAGGTAAGACGACCAGTTTGGCTAACTGGAACTTTCAGGTACGAGGAAGTTGGCAGCTCCTTATGCCAAATCTTACGGATTTATGTATTTATCCAACTTTCGCATTCCTTAATTCGCTTATTTTGGGATTTTGCCAACTCTAGGAGTCTTAAAATAAGAATTTTTCTTAGACTGGAAAATAAGTTTCAACGTAGTTCATTGTGTATGTGATCTAGTTGCGTTCATTTTTTTTTTTTTTTTAAGTTCTACTATTTACTTTTTTTATTATTTTGATTTCTAGGGGATATTCAATTACACTACATCATAATAAGAATTCCCATAAAACACCCTGCAGATGCATTTAGATAACTCCTTAAATGTTTCTGTATATTTCATGATACAAAGGACGGCAAAATTTAACCAAATACATTTTATCGTGAAAAATTAGTTTCAGCATTGCTGGATGCTCAAAAGATGAGAGGGTTTGGAGTTGGTAGGGAACACTTTCTTGCTTGCTTGCAATACTTTCAGAATGCACAGAAAGTTTAGGGTTTTGGTATCCTATTGGAAACGTCCCGGACTAGCGACCGGCCAATTGGGGTTCGAGACCCACTCAAACTCAATAGTTTCTTGTAGTGTCTGCAACCACACCATCCTACGGTTGTGGGTTTGGGGGAGCCTATATGTTTACCTGCTGAGTCATCAGCAGCCATTGCCGGGACCTCCAAGGATATAGCTTGGGTGGCGATGGGGCTTGGGCGCTGATCTTAGATATGGTCAGCCTTTAAGGGTTTGTCATTGTACTTTGCCTCTGCCATTCATGAGTGACATTTTAAGCCTTTAAGCTCTTTAAATATTGAATGGTACTGCCTGTGTCTCTTTTTGTTAGGACCTGGATTATGTGAAATGATTTAAGGGCAATGTTAGTGTCCCGCCAAAATACAAGCTTAACATATGGAATCTATATATTTCTGCTGGTGTTCACTTCTGATCTCTAGTTTATGCGGTAAGTAAATCAGTTGGGTATTTATTTATATGGCATTTACTAGTTGGAATTAATGACTTTTTTTCTGTGACTCTAATGTCCCATTAATCCCCCTATTAAATATATTTGAATTTATCAATTATTGTAAAAGTTTTTAAGCTGAATAATTACCATTATTTAAAAAACCATCAATTACAAGCAACTGCTATGCTTTAGACAGAAATTTACATAAGCAATTACTTCGATTATCTATGTTGAATGCACACGATTTTTAAATGGATTGCCATACTAAAAAGTCACAGGCTTCTTTCATCCCAACCAGAGAATTTTGAGGGAAAAATGCACTAACCAATTTGCCCTTTGATGAAATCCCAGACCTTTTTTTGAAGCACAAGAATCGATTTCGCTTTTCATAAAACCTTCCTCCTCTTTTTTTTTTCTTACAACTTTTATTTATGGAAGTTTGGACCGTCGGCTTTGTTTCCGGAGTTTGTGCTTGATACTGTTAGCATTTGCCGGGTCTAGTTCACACGAGGTCAAGTGGAAGTGTAGAGAAACTTGAGGAAAGTTCCTTCATTATTCACGGTAGATTACCAAAGATTTCGATAGTCTTTATATTTACATAAAGGTTTAAAGGTCATTCATAAATGGCAGAGGCCAGGAACAGTAACAATGCCCTAGAGACTGACCATACATACATATGGTAAGCGCCCAAGCACCCTTTCCACCCAAGATAGGATCAGGGATTGACAGACAATGGCTGTTGATGACTCTGCAGGTAGAGCGAAAGGCTCCCTCAAACCCTCATCCTTAGCTTACAAGGATGGTGAGGTTGCACACACTACAAGAAACAATCGAGATTGAGCAGGACTCGAACCCCAATCCAGCATATCACTAAGCAGGGATTGTTCCAATAGGCTGCCACAACCCTAAAACAAATAACTGCAATGCAATGATTCAAATACTGAAAGAGAAAGAAATTTCCAGAGAAGCTAAGGACATCCGTCATTTAATATTATCAGCTGTTTAGAATCGACAAGAGCTGATGGTCGTCAAATAGGTCATTTGGGTTCTCTTTTTTTCTCCAAGATTATCTGAAAATATATTTTTCTCATTAAAGCGTGGTTCTTTTAAGATTAACCTGCTAAGGAAATTATTTCAGGATTTTTTATATTCATAAACACACACACACATGTATGTAAATATGGTACCCTTTTTGCTATTATCAATTTCGTATACCCTTTTCATTTCCAGATCACTTTTTGTGGCCTCTAATATATAAAACTAGATTTTGAAAATTCTCTCACATTCTTTTTTATGAGTATTTTTTAATCTATATTTTTTTAAGACTAAAATTTTTTCTTTAGCCTTTGTGCTCCATTTTCTATTATATGAAATGGGATGTATTCCAGGAGAGGAAACGCTGGCGTGCTAACGTTTATGATGATGATGACAATACAATGATTATTTCCGTTTATTTAATAAGTTGCTCGAGAATGTAGATCACACACAACATGCTGATATTTTGTAAATATGGTTATTATCAGTGTTACGATCTTAAAATCGTCACAGGTTCTTTTAATAAGTAAAATAAATATCAACAACACCGATTGAAATATGGGAAATGAATATATAAAGAAACACGAAAAAACACAGCACGTTTATTCACAAACTTACAAAGGAAACTAATGTTACTTCTTCGGTTACTTTAACTGACAAATCAAACACCAACAGAAAAGGAGAACAATCAGTAAGGTAGAGATACTTGAATAATAGTTTTCTGCAGCTGCTGAGACGATACTGATTCGGAGACTTCAGGCTTGAGAACGTTGCAGAAGGGCGGCTGAAGTTCAGATGGATGAAACTGACCGGATTCGAAGAAGTCACAAAAAGGGGTGGCATCAAGATGGGACATCAAGAGGTTTTCTTCTAAGAATTCGATGATACTGTTGAAGTAAGGCTTCAGAACGTTGCTGGACGGGGGCTGAAGTTCAGATGAAACAGGCACGATGACCGGACTCGAAGACGTCACAAAAAGGGGTGGCATCAATATGGGACATCAGAGGTCTTCTTCCAAGGATTCGATGACACTGTTGAACGAAGGCAGGTTGCAGGCATTGTTGGCTACTTCTTGTCACAAGCAGGGAGGGCTGGCTGCTTCATTTTGTCTCTTCTTCTCCGCCATAGCAGGCTACTTTGGAGATAGGCTTTTGTTGTCTGAAAGCAAGGTTAGAATCTGGCTCTATCAGACTTACCTGCTTCGGACATAGTTCTTCTCTTGTCTTATGCCCAGTCCTATCTCCTTTGGACAATCTCTTCTTGAAGTTTATATACCCATGTACGGGCGGAGTTGATTACAGTGGGCAGTGGTCATCTTCATAGGAGGTGTTCTTTTTAACAAATCTGCATCTCTATTGGCTCCCGCAGAAACGCCCACTTCGATCACGCCATGGAAGCTTCCAGAAGAAATTATGATGCAATCTGGACCACGTGTTGTCGTAACAAAGGGGAAGCACGTGTCCTTCCATGATGACATATATCCTAAACAATTATTTCCCTCAAGGTCAGTTTCTCAAAATATGCTGACTCCACTAATTAAGAAGATGGCATCTTGGTCAAACAGGACAGTTTCCTTATCACGGCATGCACTCTCGGCGAGGCTTGGTTTACTTCCAAAATGCTGATGAAAATGAAGAGATAACAGGATTGCCCAAACAGGGCCACAGTCGAATCTTGTCTCGCCTTGCTGCGCACACTGGGAATAGATATTTTTGTCTTTTAAACATCTCCTCTTAAAAGTATTATGTTTACCCATGGCACATTCCCCCACCCCCACCCCCCAAAAAAAGAAAATCTACTGATTTTACTTTTTAATTTTTTAAAACTCATTCATCCCCGAACCGAGGAACATCTGCATGAATCTTCAACTTAACATTAGGTAAACATTCTTCTTTTGCATTCCATTCACTGAACACAAAGCTTCAGCAAAAAAAGAAAAGAAAAAAAAATCTTAATTCGCAAAAAAAAAAAGAAAAAAAAAATTTTTCATCTTACTCTGAAAAATCTCTGGAAAGGCTATCAGCTATAACATTATTCTTTCCTTTTATATGAGTTATCTTCAGATTATAATCTTGTAGCTCTAAACTCCAATGCATGAGACGTTTATTCTTTTTCTTAAATCTTTCCAAATAAACTAATGGATTGTGATCTTTATACACAGTTAAAACAGAACTACTACGTCCATAAATCTCAAAGTGCTGCAAGGCTGAAACTAAACTAAACAATTCCTTCTCAATAGTTGAGTAATTTTGTTGATCTTTATTTAGTTTCTTTGAATAATATGTGACTGTGTGCTTCGTCCCATTCACTTCTTGCAACAAGACTCCTCCTATGCCAATGTCACTAGCATCGATCGCTAAAATTAAATTCCTTGATAAAATCAGGTAACAATAATACTGGCTCGTGAAGCATTATGGCCTTTAATTTATTGAAAGCTTCTACACATTCCTCATCAAATACAAAACCTCGTCCTTTCTTAAAGAGATTAGTTATGGGAGCGCTTATTTCTGAAAAATTGGGTACAAATCTACGGAAATATGAAACCATCCCGAGAAATCTCATGGCCTGCATTTTAGTTGCTGCGATTGGGAAATTGATGACAGCTTCTGTGTTCCCACTTTTAGGACAAATCTTACCGAGACCCACTTTATGCCCTAAATAAGTGATATAGGTTTTCCCAAATTCGCATTTCTTTAAATTTAATACAAGGATTGCCATTTCAAGGGCTGTCAGTACTTTAGCTAAAATATGTAAGTGTTCTTCCCAAGTTTCTGAAAATATAACAAGGTCATCTAAATACACGACACAGTTATCAATACCATCTAAAGATTTATTCATTAATCTTTGGAAAGTACTAGCTGCATTTATTAACCCAAAGGGCATTACTTTATGTTCATAACTACCGAACGGAGTTATAAAAGCGGATATTTTCCTAGCTCGTTTGCTTAGAGGTACTTGCCAATAACCTTTGGCCAAATCAAGCTTGGAGATGAAATTAGCATTCCCGATCCTGTCTAAACAATCGTTGATCCTGGGAAGTGGAAAATTACTTTGCTTAGTAACACTGTTAACTTTCTTAAATCAATGCACAACCTATCTGTTTCATCTTCCTTTTTTACTAGAACTATCGGAGAACACCATTCTCACTCGCTACGAACTATCAAATCATTATCTAACATATACTCAATTTCCTTTCGTACTGAATTTGCCTTCTCTGGACTCAAATGATACTGACTTTGTCTAATGGGTTTAGTGTCCTGTAACTCAATATCATGTTCTAAAAGATTAGTTAAACCTAATTTATCACTAAGTTTCTGGATAATTTGGAAAAACATTATATAATTCACTCAGTTTTTCTTCTTCTAAGCTAGAGTTAATTAACTTGAAATTCTTAAGCACATCAGAGTTTTTCTCACAACTACTTTCTCGCTGCGACACAGTTATTACTGGTACTGGGCGTTCGTTGTATTTCTTTAGCAAGTTTATGTGCAGCTACTTAGCTCTACGTCTACCCATATCAATTAAGTAATTCAAATTGCCTCATTTTCCTGAAATAGGATAAGGACCTTCGAACTTATAAGATAATGAGGGACCTTTTTTCTGAATTAATACTAGGACTTCATCTCCCACACGGAAATTTCTCTCCTTTGCCTTAAGATCGTATCTTCTTTTAGTTTCCCCTTGATTGTTGCTTTCGTTTTATATTGCTAATTTCCAAGCTTTTCTTAAATTCTCCTTGTAATTGTCTAAATTTTGAATGTAATCTTCTCCACTCTCTTGAAGCATTAATTTACTCTTTAAAAATTCTAAAGGTCCTTTAGCGGTGTGACCGCACAACAACTCAAAAGGACTGAAACCTGTAGTAATGTCATTAGGTGCCAATCGTAAGGCTAACAGGACAAAATTTAGTTTTTCTTCCCAGTCATGTTCAAAATTATTACATAATTTTCGTAAGCAACTTTTTAATGTTTGATGGAAACGTTCTCCAATCCCTTGCGATTCTGGGTGATACGGTGTGGAAGTTACAAGTTTGATACCTAGCTCTTTTATTTTGTCTTTGAAATATTTGGACACAAAATTACTGCCATTATCACTTTGTATAATGCAAGGCAAACCAAACTTAGAAAAATAGTTCAACAAGCGTTTAACTACAGTTTTCGCATTGCAGCTTCTTACTGGGATTGCTTCTGGATAATGGGTTAGTCTGTCAATGATTGTTAATAGATATATATTCCCTCCTTTACTTCTAGGCAAAGGTCCAACTTATATCAATTACTACAATCTCAAAAGGTTCTCCCACTGATGGAATATTACATAAGGGAGCCCTCGGAATTACTTGACTAAGTTTAACAGCAATTTGACATTCATGACAGCTTAATACATATCTCTTAAAATCACTTTTCATCTTAGGCCAAAAGTAAGTCTTATTTATACACTTGAAAGTTTTATGTAGCCCTAAATGTCCTTGATCATCATGTGCTAATTTCAGAATTAATTCGCGAAACTTCCTAGGAATTACTAATTGTTCAATAACTTCCTCTTTGCTAACTAACATGGGACGAACATAGCGACACAGAATTTCATCTTTTAAACTAATAGGTTTCCTTACAAAAATTATAGGGATCATCATCCAACTCACTTTCAAAAATTCAAGAGTGTCTCATCCTCTCTCTGCAACTTAATCAGCTCATCTCTATGCAAAATATTAATGCCTAAACCATTACAGTAACTATTACTTGAATCCACTACATCGACTACATCTACATCACTACTCTCAACAGCTACATCATCAACTTGGCTAACACTGTCAACACCGATGGAGTCAGTCTTCTCAGCCCCACACTTGCTAAGATCAACCTCACCGCCTCCATCACACACGTTCGAATCCTCGAACAAATTATGACTATAGTCTATATCTGTATCTAAACCTGACCTGTTACTACCATTTCAGGCACTGGAACCTCACTTAAAATGGGATTTACACATCTCGATGTACTTAAATCATTACCGACAATAACGTCAACTCCGTCAACTGGCAAATAATCTACAACTGCTATTTTACCTCTCCTGACACTCCCTGACATTTCAAGTTTATCTTCAACAAAGGAATAACAACGCAAGTATTCGGAAACTGCTATTTTACCTCTCCTGACACTCCCTGACTTTTCAAGTTTATCTTCAACAAAGGAATAACAACGCAAGTATTCGGAAACTGCTATTTTACCTCTCCTGACACTCCCTGACTTTTCAAGTTTATCTTCTACAAAGGAATAACAACGCAAGTATTCGGAAACCCACCTAACATAACTTTTTCTTTCATACTGATTTTTGCCCTTGTTGGCACTTTCCCAATAAGGGAAACGGCTGCTCCAGTGTCCCTAAGCAAGATAACATCTCTCAAATCCCCTTCTTCAAGCAACGAAACTACACATTCAGACAAAAAATCTCAGTAAAATTTCCTAGTTTCTTTCATAATGTCATTTCTGCTTGACGAAAGATTATTAACTAGAGACACTGGTTTCTTGACATTCTTGTCCTCTGCTATACAATTCCTTGCTATATGCCCTTTCTTATTACATCGATAACAAATTATCTCTGAACTACTACCTTCCCATTTGCTCTTATAAAACCTAGCAGTATGACCTGGTTTTCCACATGTATAACAATAATAATGATAATCATATTTCCCTATATTACTATTGCTATAACTACTCTTACTATATTGCATCTTACTAGAAGAAAGATTATTTTTTATCTTAGTATCACTTAAACTATGAGTAATACTGTACTCATCTGCCAACCTTGTTGCACCTGTAAAAGACTTTTCACACCTATCTTCTATATATAGCTTAATGTCTGGAGATGTTATCTTTGAAGTTTTCTAACAAAACTAAGTTCTTGGGATCATCAAAACTATCTACTTCAGCAGAAGTTAACCAATCACAAAATGATGTTTCTAACTTCATTCCGTATTCTACATAAGTACAGCTCTCATCCCTTTTCAAACTTCTAAATTTCTTACGGTACGCCTCTGGTACTAACCTGTATGCACTAAGAACAGTTTCTTTCACAATATCATAGTCTTCACTTTCATCCTCAGACATACAACGATACACAGAAAGTCCCCCTACCACTTAAGACTGACTGTAAATACAAAGCCCACTTGTTTTTGGGACAACCTACTCTGTTCATTAACTTTTCTAAAGACATGAAATATTTTGTTACATCTTCCTCATCAAATTTTGGAATTAATTTCAACACTGCACCCCATACTTAAATGATCAGAATCATCGTTCAGTGATGAATTACTACCCCGTCTGCTACCTGACGCATTACTTCCTGGTCTGCTACTTGGCGAACTATTATGAAGATTTTGCCTTAAACGAGCGATTTCTAACTCATGCTTACGCTGTCTTTCATTTTCTTCTCTGTCAGCTGCTCTTTCGTCTCTCTCAAACATTTCCTGTTCTCTCTTAAAAACATACTCACGGAAAGCAGCGCCATCTAGACCCAGAAGTTTACCTGAAGCTACCAAATCTTTCGTAATCTCACTCATTCTGCTTCTTTCTATATTCTCCCTGTTTCAATTGGTTACGTTGTTGAAAATCCTGGCAAGGTCGCCAACTGTTACGATCTTAAAATCTTTACAAGCTCTTTTAATAAGTAGAATAAATATCAACAACACCGATTGAAATATGGGAAATGAATATAAAAAGAAACACGAAAAAACACAACATGTTTATTCACAAACTTACAAAGAAAACTAATGTTACTTCTTTGGTTACTTTAACTGACAAATCAAACCAATCAAACACCAACAGAAAAGGGGAACATTCAGTAAGGTAGAAATACTTAAGGAATAGTTTTCTGTCGCTGCTGACACGATACTGGCGCGGAGACTTCAGGCTTGAGAACGTTGCAAAAGGGCGGCTGAAGTTCAGATGGATGAAACTGGCACAATGACCGGATTCGAAGAAGTCACAAAAAGGGGTGGCATCAAGATGGGACATAAGAGGTCTTCTTCTAAGAATTCGATGATACTGTTGAAGTAAGGCTTGAGAACGTTGCAGGAGGGCTGCTGAAGTTCAGATGAAACTGGCACGATGCCCGGATTCGAAGACGTCACAAAAAGGGGTGGCATCAAGATGGGACATCAGAGGTCTTCTTCCAAGGATTTGATGATACTGTTGAACAAAGGCAGGCTGCAGGTAGTGTTGCCTACTTCTTGTCAGAAGCAGGGAGGGCTGGCTGCTTCAATTTGTCTCTTCTTCTCGGCTATAGCAGGATCCTTTGGAGATAGGCTTTTGTTGTCTGAAAGGAAGGTTAGAATCTGGCACTATCAGATTTCTGGTCTTCTCTGTTTCTTATCTTGCTAGGACTTGGATCTTATCTGCTTCGGACACAGTTCCTTTCGTCTTATGTCCTGTTCTATCTCCCTTGGACAATCTCTTCTTGAAGTTTATATACCCATGTATGGGCGGAGTTAATTACAGTGGGCAGTGGTTATGTCCATAGGAGGTGTTCTTTTTAACAATTCTGCATACCTATTGGCTTCTGCAAAAACGCCCACTTCGATCACACCATGGAAGCTTCTAGAAGAAATTTCTGATACAATCTGGACCACATGTTAAGTTGTAACAAAAGGGAAGCACATGTCCTTCCATGATGACTGACATATATCCTAAAAAAAGGATTTCCCTCAGGCTCGGTTTTTCAAAATATGCTGACTCCAATAATTAAGACGATGACATCTTGGTCAAACAAGACAGTTTCCTTATCATGGCAGACGCTCTCGGCGAGGCTTGGTTTACTTCCAAAATGCTGATGAATATGAAGAGATGACAGGATTGCCCAAACCGGGGCACAGTCGAACCTTGTCTCGCCTCGCTGCTCAAACTGGGAATAGATATTTTTATCTTTAAAACATCTTTTAAAAGTATTATGTCTACCCATGACAACCAGGCATAGAGTAAACTCTCTCTCTCTCTCTCTCTCTCTCTCTCTCTCTCTCTCTCTCTCTCTCTCTCTCTCTCTCTCTCTCTCAATTTTACATTCTTTATTTCTAAACATTTTGGTTTCCAATGCCAATTCACCCATTTGCCACGCTTCCAAATTAAATCTTATTCAATTGATTTTCTTGTACAGTATAAAGATTTAAGTGCATTAGTTGTTTGCAATGTGTTAGTTGTACCCCATCCTCAATCTTGCGTTTCAGGTAGGCTCCCTTTTTTCTCTTTTTCACCCCAGTCTTTCATGTCAAGAGTTTTAGCATCTATTCATCAGTCACCCCTCTTGACCAAGTCATTTTCTTTGAAGGTTCGTGATACTCTCTCTTTCTCTCTCCCTTCAGTAATTTCAGTTGAGGCCCTTTTTTTCTTAATTTCGTTGAGCCTTTGAGGGCGACAATTTATCTGTTGTAACCCAGCTTTCTTCTAAAGCAAAGCCAACAGCAGATCTTATTTTTATTCATTTATTCTCGGAACAAGTCTTATGTACGAGAAATAAGAAGCTCAGATGCTTTGCGTCATTAATGTTAATGTGTACGTGTATGTGCGTGCGTGTTTGAGAGAGAGAGAGAGAGAGAGAGAGAGAGAGAGAGAGAGAGAGAGAGAGAGAGAGAGAGAGAATCTTCTGAATCGTTGTTTAAGAAATACTTCATTGAGACAATGGTACACATTTTTAATCTCTCTCTCTCTCTCTCTCTCTCTCTCTCTCTCTCTCTCTCTCTCTCTGTCGTTGCGACTCACCACAACAGTCAACTGATAAATAGAGATGTGCTTACTATTCATTATCTCTGTGGAAATTCTTTCCACGCTTTATTTTAGTCACCCCCGTTATTCCATTTTTTATTTTTTGTTTGTTATTTTCTGGGTTTTACGCATCTCTTTTTTTCTTTTGTTTCCTTTGTAACCTTCATTATTATACCCTTAAATATTCATTGCTGCTAACATGTCCATCATTCCCCTGTAATGCTTTACCTTTCATCACCTCATTCCTCTGTAGATGATTTTCTCTCATTTCGTGAGCTCACAGTACTTTATTTGACGATGCAACCGACCGTCGACAATTTCAAAAAACAGCACTTGGTTGTGTTCTGTTCCAAATGCTCTTGAAGCTTTGTATGTTTAACAACAATTGGTTTGTATTTAAGTAACTCTTTAATTTACGTAACTCATTGATCTTAGCTTATTGCTATTTACATCTCAGTACCTATTTATAAGTGTTTAGCTAGGATTGTTTTCTGTGTTATTGAACATCACTAAACGCCACTTAATTTTTTTGTATGTATATTAATTTTTATAAGCCAGACAGTAGGATTTCTTTATAATTACTTTCCCCTGAAGTTTCAAGAATGATCCTTGTATTTATAAAAAGCACCCTTCAGCAAACCACGTACTCATGGAAATTTGAAGAAGAGGCACCCTTCAGCAAACCACGTACTCATGGAAATTTGAAGAAGAGGCACCCTTCAGCTAACCACGTACTCATGGAAATTTGAAGAAGAAGACTCGACCGGTTTGAACCAGCGCAGCGGCAGGAGGTAGAAGCGTCCGAGCGGGCCACTTAAAAACCAGGAAGCGTGGAAGGCGGACGTAGGCATAGCCTCTTCATCTGAAACGTCGTTGTAACTTTGGCGTCGGTTCAACTACCTGTTGGTCAACCAGTTACTGACCAACAGTATGCCTTACTATGAGCCATTATTTAGAAGATAGGCACACGAAGATAAAACACGACTGTGCAGAACTGAAGATGCACCGTGTTGTTAACAGTTTACAAGATGCTTCCACTTCAACGTCTACAATCAACCCTCAAGAGCGTGAGTGAGTACTAATTAACGGTGCTCAACCTTGGCCAAGGAACTGTCCCCCCTCTTTTTTCCAACCTTTATTTAACGATGTGCACATTTAGCTAGGAAGTCATGTTCAAACTGTCTGGTTTAATCATTCGTGGCATGTCCATTAACATGAGTTGTGTTCCCGTTCCCCTCTATCAAGTTTGAAATTTTATTGCCCGAGAGGAATGTGTTCAAAGTAGTGAGTAGAACTTTTGGTATTATTTCAGTCACCAGTTTTACTTTCATTGGTTGATTAGTCATTTGATTATTGATTTACGATTTAATTGATTTGACCATTTTCTTGGCATTTTCCATTTTTCATATGCCATGCGGTCTTTATTCAAATTTCAATTAGGTAGTTTTGCAGTTTTTTCCAGTGTCAGTTAGGTGAAAGTTCCTGTTGTACTTTATGGAAATAAACGCCATTTTTAGGTTAAAATTATTAACTGTTTTTAACTTGACCTTTACATTTTGAAATGACTAAATGAGTTATCACATGAGGTGAGATATGACTTAAGAGTAAGTTTATATTTACGTCAATCTAAAGCTATCGGTGTCAATCCTTTATTGTAATGTTCTACGGTATTACCTCCCGGTGGTCTTTAGGACGTTTCGACTTTTACAGTACTGCTCCCCCTAACTCTTTGTGAAACTGTCGTTAACGTAACTGATTCAGTCCAACCACACTTGATTGGGATTTACTATTCTGCGCCCTGGAGTAGCGTCTGAACATCAAGGTGATATCGGTTCCGACAGTCCCGGTATAGAATAATTTTTGGACTTAAACGTGTGTAGGGAAAGCAAACCGTCTTCGTTGCGGTTCTCTAGTTTGTCAAGTGTGAGAGTGTTGGCGCTCTATCCTTCAGGCTCGGGTCCGGAAATCAGAAACGGGGAGGCCTTTCCCGGAATTATTTCCCATAATCTCCTCCCATTTGGAGATTAAATATGGGTCTATTTGCTTATGAGACGAACAAGCTACCTTGCGTTATGAGAGAGAGAGAGAGAGAGAGAGAGAGAGAGAGAGAGAGAGAGAGAGATGAATTACTGGGAAACATGCTTTTTAAGTAGAATACCACGCTTCTGTATGAATAATAAATAAACAGACATGATTTGTTAGATTTTCACGTTGTCCAAAGGGATGATAGAATTAGCATTCACTATCATTCCTATACCAATATTACCAGTTTCCTGTTTGTCAATGTTTCTAAATGTTTTGTGATTCTGTGATTTGAGTTCATAAAGGACTGATCTGATGTAGTAACGCCCCATAACTATCTGAGAAAACTGTGCCTACATAATGATTAATTAACATCAAAAAATTAAAGTTTTCAACTAGCGGCTTATATGTGGCTTCTTGCTTTTAATGCAACATAATCCTTACCTTTGTCTCAAAAAGCCCTATTAATCATCGCAAAGATAAAATCGTACAAAAATAATTTTCCTTATACCATATAAAACTGAAATGCGTTAATCTTATCCCAAAGTCATTTTTATAACAACTTTTAACAAATTATCCAAATATTGGGAGTTAAATGGCCGGACAGGTTTAGAAATAAAACCATAAGAGAGATTACTCTAATACTATACTTGTATGAGATCATTGGTGAGGGGTAGATGGAGATGGTTTGGGCATGCTCTTCGCCCTCCCCAGAGGGATTATTCTCCAAACGTTTAACTGGGCTCCACAAGGCACTAGAAGAATTAGAAGACCCAGGCCTACATGACTGAGGACTATGAAGCGGGAAATAGGAGATGATGAATGTTGAAGTATTGATTCAAAAAGTCTTTAGATAGAGCCGACTGGCAAAATCTAACCGAGGCACTTGCTTTCAATAGACATAGATGATGATGTTGATGATGAATAGAAATATCAGCTGTATTCTGGACCTTCCAACAACCACCTCTCCCTTCTGATGAATATCTACTAGGAATATTAAGAAACAGAAAATAAAACACAAAACATTAGTGAATTTGATTCGGCCAAAGAATTTGAAAAAAAACAAAAAAACTTTTTATATTTTGATATTGAATAAGCTCTTGGCTTTTACAAAAATCTGGTATTTATTGTTTATTTTAAATATTTCTCGCGTTATCATAATGGCTGAGTAAAGGAGACCAAATATGACCGAAGGGTGTTTCGAAAAAAGGATTTGGTTTCATTGTTCAACTTTTTAACCTTCTCTGCACATATATTCGTGGAAGCCATCAGTCAAACGGAAAATAAAATGTATTACAATGAATCTGCAAGCAGGCAGATATTGATAATTAATCAACTTTCATTTGGAAGCTTTGCCGTGTATAACAGTTACCAGTTTATGGGCAAAAGATCACTCAAAAGGCCAACGAATCTACTGGAGATTTTATAAGTATTTCATAATAAACACATCAGGGATAACCTGTTTAGTAACTACATCAGAGCATAGTCACATGTCTGTTTTCGAGAGCTAACCTTGTTTTTTTATAACACAGAAGAATCTGTGGATGCTCTGTCAAAGAAATTTCCACACTTACAGTATATGTAGTCTCACGTATGAGTTGTCTACAGCCTGACTCTGAAACAAATACCTACCTACATTAATTGCTATTGAGAATCTAACTGAAATCATTCTACCATCAGAAGCACATTTAATTGTTTTTTTAGAATCCAACTGAAAACATTCTTCCTTCAGAAGCACATTAATTGCTATTTAGAATCCAGATGAAAACTTTCTTCCATCAGAAGCACATTAATTGCTATTTAAAATCCAACTAATATTATTCATACATTAAAGGCATATTAATTGTTATTTAGAATTCAACTGAAAACATTCTTCCATCAGAAGCACATTAATTTAATCTAGATTCCAACTGAAACCATTCTAGCATCAGAAGGATATTAGTTGCTATTTAGAATTCAACTAAAATAATTCTTCCATCAAAAGCACATTAATTGCTACTTAGAATCCAAATGAAATCATTCTTGCATCAAAGGTACACCAATTACTACTTGGAATCCAACTGAAATCATTACAGCATCGGAAGCACATTAATTGCTACTTGGATTTCAACTGAAATCGTTCTTCCATCAGAAGCACATTAATTGCTATTATGATTCCAACTGAAATTATTCCTGCATCAGAAGCATATTAATTGCTACTTAGAATCTAAATGAAATCGTTCTTGCATCAGAAGCACATTAATTGCTATTTATAATCCAATTGAAATTATTCTTGCATCAGAAGCACATTAATTTCTATTCAGAATCCAACTGAAATCATTCTTCCATCAGAAACGCATTAATTGCTACATGAAATGCAACTTTAATCATTCTTGTATCAGAAGCATATTAATTACTATTATGAATCCAACTGAAATCATTCCTGCATCAGAAGCATATTAATTGCAACTTAAAATCTAACTGAAATCGTTCTTGCATTAGATGCACATTAATAGCTATTCAAAATCGAATTGAAATTATTTTTACATCAGAAGCACATTAATTTCTATTTAGCATCCAACTGAAATCATGCTTCCATCAGAAACATTAATTGCAACTTAGAACGCAACTGAAATCATTCTCTTATCAGAAGTACATTAATTACTATTTAGCATCCAACTGAAATCATTCTTACATCAGAAACATTAATTGCAACTTAGAACGCAACTGAAATCATTCTCTTATCAGAAGTACATTAATTACTATTTAGCATCCAACTGAAATCATTCTTACATCAGAAGCACATTAATTGTTATTTAGAATACATCTGAAATCCTTGTCTCATCATAAGGACATTAATTGCTATTCAGAATCCAATTGAAATCAGTCATCCAACCGGCAGGTTTTTTGGAGGCCAATAGTGTGTGTCATGAAAGGAAGGGCAAGTGCCAACATGTGTGCTGAACCGATTACCATTTTTCTGAGGGCTTTTTCTTAGTAACATAACGTAATCATAATAAATGGCGCCCTTGTAAATTTAAGAGACTATAGTCTGTGTAAAACAATCCACTCTGGTATTATATGTGCATGAAACCCTCCTCCATTAGTATTTTCTTAAATTAATAGAACCCCAATACGACCCAGATCAGGTCATATTAAATGGTGCCAGGTGTGGGGTGGTCATTATGGATTAACGTCTGGGATAAGTGATTTTAGCAGACATACGTTTTTTGAAAAACTGGAAACCAAAAGATAACAATAAAAATGGTTAACACGAGAAGTTCGATGTCAAGGGGCGGACGAAATCCCATAGAAATTGTAGACACTGTACTCAGTGAACAAAATTTAGAAATGGGCACACCATCATTCCTATAAGAAATCACGCATGAACTAGCAGAATTATGTAGAGACACAGAAAGGTCAGAACAGTGGAAGTGACATTATAATCTTAACCCGGTGGGGAAGTGTCATGGACTGATGTGACGAAAACAGTGGAAGTGATAAATAAACTCGCGGTTTTACTAAGACCTGTTCCCCGAGTTGGATAGTACATAGTCCGTAGAGGGGTTCTTATCGATCGAAGCGTTCTCAACAAGCATCGAAAATGCCACCCCTAGTTGGTCTGACGCTCAGCGGATTGCCCAAACCACACAAAAGATGACTGGAGCCGCAGCTTCCATAAGGAGGATTTGATTATCACATCACGAATTGGGAGTCATTCCGGAAGGGACTCCTGAAACACATCGCTCTCCCTTAAAAAGAAAAATGAGAATTGTGGGCGACTTTTAGCTCAGAATTGTAGGTTGGAGAGAGAGACGCAGAATATTTCATCCGTATAGCTACAGATTTAGATAGCTTGGCACCCAAAGCAGAGAAGACACTAGAGGACAAAGATGCGGTCTGCGAAGAATGCTAATGAGGGCTCTCCCCGAAAGCATAGCAGTACTCTTGCTTGGGTCTGGGCAACCCTTGGGAGCTGCTATCCCTACCACGTAGACGATACTGAACCAAAGACGATTTGGACAAGCATGTGGAGGAATGAACGCTCTCCCCACACTCATCATGGCAATGGCCTAACAGACAATGTAGACCGGCACCCCACCAGCTTCGACAACTTCTCAAGGACACGGTGCCTGTAGCCGCGGACCTCGAAGAGCAGAGAGCCGAGAGGTAGGAATATGGCGGCTGGCGGTTGTTGGAAATGTGGTGGGAGGGGACACCTATGGGCTCTATGCCCCTCCGACGATCAGCGCCGGCCATTTGGATGCCATGCCACAGACCATCTACTGAACAGTTGTCCAAAAAATGGTGTCGGCACTAGAAACCAAGTTCCCCCTGCACCAACAAGGGTCCCTCGGGCCATCCATCAGACCCGCCTAGACCAGAGACAGAAGTTCCAAGGAGTCAGCCAGCACTCCCCGGTCGAGCGTTGGGAGGGGCCAGTCAGTTCCCCAGCCAGCATTAAGGGGACCGTCCGCCATGTCCGCCATTTATTTTTCCAATGATCCAAATTACACAATTTCTATATATGTTTTAGACATATATAATACCTTCATCATATAAAAATTTAAAGTCATTTGATCAAAAACTTTTGTATTTATTAGCAAAAATCATGATTTAAAAAAAAAATTAGGTACATTTTTCCCGACTACTATAATACTAATTGTATTGAAACGTATACCATAAAAACTACTTTATCAACCGAACAATTCTGTCAGACAGAATTTTGATTTTCCTTTCTGTTTTTTTTAATGAATTTTTATTTTTTTTCCTTGTCTAGACGGAAAATAATCGTGAAAAAATATGTAAAAAGAAAATCAAAATTTTGTCTGACAGAATTGTGGGATTTTTATTCTTCTTTTCAACGATATCTTTCTCTATAATATCGAAAAACAAATAAGTGAGAAAAATGTACCTAAGTGTGAATAAGTATGTTTTTGAGTTATGAGCTCCCAAAGATTTGCAGCAAACTTTCGCTTCTTTTCTAAAAGAAATCAAGATAATATCAATATGATAACTTTTATTGTTTATTCCTACATAAATGCACCCTAAGCGAGGTATTTGAACCCTCAGTTTACTATTCCTATGTTATGAGTTGCCAGCGATCTCTAATTGTTGCCAGTGTTTTAGTTAGCATATTTCAGCTTTGTACTCTTATTCATGCTTCCCTCTTTCTTGGTTCTTTTTTCTTGTTCTCCACTTACTTTTTGTTCTTTCTATCACTTTATGTAACATTGGCATTGCTATAAAATTCCAGAGGACGTTGTGAAAGCACAATCAACATACGAACGTCAAGTAAATAAACACATGCATTATAATTTCTATATGTCTTTGGAAACTTTGCTGATGTTCTCGTAGCTGGTAGTTTTCATTCACCTACCCTCTACCAATGCCTTTCATTTCTGCCAGAAGTACGAGATTTCGAAACATGAGAGAGAGAGAGAGAGAGAGAGAGAGAGAGAGAGAGAGAGAGAGAGAGAGAGAGAGAGAGAGAGAGAGAGAGCATTTGGCTGATATAGATGGCAGTTCAAATTGAGAGAGAGAGAGAGAGAGAGAGAGAGAGAGAGAGAGAGAGAGAGAGAGAGAGAGAGAGAGAGCGCATTTGGCTGATATAGATGGCAGTTCAAATTGAGAGAGAGAGAGAGAGAGAGAGAGAGAGAGAGAGAGAGAGAGAGAGAGAGAGAGAGAGAGAGAAAGAGAGAGAGAGAGAGAGTTGAACATTGTTATTATAGTATTTGTATAAATGGCAGTTTTAAATAATTCGATAGAGAGAGAGAGAGAGAGAGAGAGAGAGAGAGAGAGAGAGAGAGAGAGAGAGAACTACGCATCTGTCAAACACAGTCATACAGACGACGCCATAAGGATGACGTCATCATTTAAAGACCGCTATATCTTCATTGTTTGAAAAAATTATTGACTATTTGTTCTTTCTATAACCTTAGGTAACATTGGCCTTGCTATAAAGTTCCTGAGGACGTTGTGGAAACACAATGTACATAAGAACTTCAAGTAAACAAACGCATGCATTATAACATCTATACATCTTTGGAAACTTTGGCTTGTTATTGTAGGAGTAGGTTTCGTTCAACTACACTCTACCAATGCCTTCCATTTCTGCCAGACGTACGATAGTTTGAAACATAAGTGAAAAATTGCTATAGATAAGCAAAATTAACACACAAAGACGATTTTGTCAAACTCAGTCATGCAGACGACACAGTAAGGATGACGTCATCATTTAAAAACCGCTATATCTTCGTTATTTGTAAAAATAATTGGCTGAAACTTCTGGGAGCATGTACGAAATGTTTACGCATACATAGAAGCAATAAAACGATTTTTTATTTCTGAAAGTTGTTATGTCAATACCCCATGGCGGACGGTCCCCTTAGGGATACCCCCTTGTCAGCGAGCAAGCCTTCTCAGGGAGTGTCTGAGGGGGTTAGGGAGGTAGAGCAGCCGCCTCTCACCACCGCTTCCGCACATGAGAGTAGGAATGCCGTTCCCGTTCTTGGAATAGAGTTGGGATCGTGTGTGCAACAATCTCTGCTTGATTCCGCGGCCAGCGTATCCCTTATGGAAGAACATCTGGCGACGGATGCCATCCAAACATCGAAGGAGTGCCTGGTGTTTAACACGGCTGGTCACAAACATAACACTTGACGTGTTGTCAGACAATGATTCAACTTTCAGGGTCAAGAAGTGAGCCATGCCTTCTATGAAATCCCGACATTAAATATGGGGGATATTCTCATTATCCTCAGAATTGATTTCATCAAGGAGAAACAAGTGACCATTCGGGGCCCCGATCGGGAGGGGTTAGAATTGAGGTGGAAAGTGGGATCATGGGAAGAGACAGAGATACCCATTATGGGGGAAACACGACCTCGAGTTAGGGTCGCCTTGCTGCTAAGAGGATAGCGGGGGCGGTGCCTGCCAGGCCAGAGACAGGTGAATCAATTCCCACCTTCACACTCTGCTCCTTATCAGTGGTACCCACACCGGATATGAACGAAGGTAACCTAGTGTACGTAAAACGCTGTCAAAACTGGCAAGATTTTATGTCTCCAGGAGTCACCACCATCAAAGAAGGAAAGGTCGAAATTCCATTTATAAATGTAAGTACCCAGTGGTTTCACTTGGGCACCGAGTCAGTCTGAAACCTTGAGTTATGTTCGCTTGTGACAGCAGAACGGACTCTGGCAGCCTAGTCTTTTCCTGGTCAAGGTCCCGGTGGAGACAGGCTGAGAAAGCTTCGTCAAACAGCTGTTGGAGTGACCCCTATTAATTATCACAAAAGTGGAAAATATTGTAGGGGATTTTGCAGACGTAATTGCAGTTGGAGATGAACCCTGAGGGAGATTTACTAAGCTTCCATTTAACATTGAGACTGGGAGTCACACCCCAATTCGTTCCAAAGCTTATTGGACCCTCATCTGTCATGTAGAGGCAATTGAAAGAGAAATTGAAAAATTAAAAGATCAAGGTACAATTCGAGAAAGCGATTCCCCTTTGGGTCAAGGATAACGCATACCCCTTGCCCTCTATCGAGGAACTGCTACTTACAGTAAGGGAAAGCAGGTTTTTTTCTACTTTAGATTCAAAGTCCGGGTGTCATTAAATTTCCTTAAATGACAAAAAATTAACACTGCCTTTATAGCAAATGATCAATTGTGTGAATATAATTATCTTCCTTTCGGGTTGAAAAATGCTCCTGCCTATTTTTCTTGTGTGATGATGCCCACACTAGCTTCATTATTAGGGTATAGTGTCTTTGTCTACTTGGATGACATAACTGTAATTGGGCTACGGCAGACCAGCATGAAGAAAATCTTATAAACTGTTGTAAGCCTTGATACATCAGGGGATGAAGATCAATTTAGACAAATGTAAATTTTTGGGGGACATGGTAACTCGCATAGGTTTAAGGCCTTATACCGATAAAGTAGCTGCAATTAGAGAATTTCCAGAGCCAAAAAACACTAAAAAAGTACTCAGCTTTCTCGGGCTCGCTGGGTATTAGCATAAGATGATACAGAACTTCGTTCACATAGCACAACTGCTAGATTGATTGAGGAAGCAGCCCGAATTACAGTAGGGAGAAAGAGAGATAGCTGCTTTTCAGACATTAAAGAATGCACTCACAAGCGACAAACTCTTGGCTTATTCAAGGTTCGACCAGCCGTTTTTGGTAACGACCGACGCTAGTCAGATCGTGATTGGCAGAGTCATTTTTCAATTTAATGATAATGGGAATGAAAGGCCTATTTGTTTTCCTTCACGAGCTTTAAAAGGACCAGAGGGTTACATACAGTACCTTTGATAGAGAGGCATTGGCAATTCTATGGATGTTGGAGAGACACCGCTACTTTCTGCTTGGGCATAAAGTTGAAATAAGTACTGATCATCGGCCGTTGTGGGATTTGTTAAAAAAAAGGGGGAGTTAAACACTTGGCAAGCTCAGTGGATTGAGAAGTTGTTAGAGTTTCATATTGTAAATTTTGAGCATATTGCAAGGAAATCAAATAAAGTAGCAGACGCTCTCTCCAGGACCGCCACAGCAGCAATAACATCTAGGTCTGTAAAGCGGAAGAAACTACAACAGGAGGGTTCTGGTTCAAATACACCTTTGGGAAAAGTGCACAGAAAATGGGAAGATCTTGACAACTCCAGGGAAAAAGAGAGGAGCGAGAATCGTCCGGAGAATGTGAGTGCGGGGAGTTTCGTGGGGGGAACTGAGCACGAATGCCCCATGAACGAGTGGTTGATTTCTGTGGATGGAGTTTGGGTGAGCTTATTGCGAGACAAAAGTCTGAAGCTTGGATGGAAAGGGTCAAGGCTTGTGTGAGGGATGCGAGTAGCAAGTTCCTAGATTTCTTGTGCATGCGAAGGGATGTGCTCTTCATCGAAGACGACATCCTATTTTGTAAATATGAGAAGAGACTGGGGGATATCTGATCTCGCGTTGTTCTTCCTTCCCCTTTGATAGAGAAAGCCATCCATGTAATTCACGTATGTCCTTACGCAAGACATGTAGGTATAGAAAGGTCTCTGAGAAGGGACAGAGAATCCTTTTTTTCGATAGGGATGAAGAGAATCATTGTTAGATTTATTAGTAGGGGCCATGGGTGTACCACTATGCAGAACCACAACATGTGATGCTGAAGGCCAGAACATGGTCGGTAGTGCCTGTCAAGTTTAATAGAGTGCATATGGACGTCCTGGGTCCATTTCCCCCCGGGGACAAGCAGTTTAAGTATGTGTGTTGTAGATGCATTCACACACTTCACACACATGTATGCAATGGTGGACAAAACCGCAGTTTTGGTTGCAAAGGCGTTGTGTTTCTTCATAGTGAGGTTCAGATGTCCACGTATGTTGATAAGTGACAATGGCTGAGAGTTTGTGAATGTAGTGTGCAGAGGGGTAACCAAAATAATGAAAATAGATCATTTCACTATCGCCTCTTATCGGCCATCAGCTAATGGGCTCGTTAAGTTCCATATCCGAGAAGAGACAAATATTTTAAAGTATCATGTGGGGGGCAATCCAAACCAGTGAGTGGAAATGTTGTCATGGGCGTAGTTCACCCTAAACATAGCCTATAACAGCTCCATCAGAGACACTCCGTTGTCATGGACTCCTACACCTTGCCTTTATACTATATAGAGCAATGCCTGGTGATGATGTGTAATTTGGCTCAGAGTGTGTTTCAGATAACCCAAAAGTATTTGCTGAGGGCCAATGAGAAGTATCAGACAAGGTATGATCAGCGTTTCCCAACGCGAACGTCTAATGTACAGATAGGGGATAGAATCTGTCTTAATAGGTTACAAACGAGAAAGCATAAACTGGAAGCCCCATACGTTAGACCGTATCGTGTAAAAGAAATAAAAACCGATACAGCGGTCATCCAACACATCCGGACTTGGGCCAAAGGCGAGTATCACCTTTCTCATATGCACCCAGTCCGTGAAGATAATTTGGTGTGGCATTTGAATAAGCTGGTATCCCCTTCCCCTAGGCTACCTGGCTACCTGGGGGAGGAAAATAAGGAGGAGAGACAGGCAAAACGTCTTAATAGGTTTGCTAAAGGTATCATCTATTCCCTAGTTTGCAATTTGGTTTTCGTAAAGCCCTTGGAACATGTGATGCCCTTCTTACAATCTCCAATGCTGTACAGAAATCCCTTGATTTTGGTCAGGAAGTTCGTATGATTGGCCTTGATTTTAGTGCTACCTTTGACCGTGTTAATCATGAGGCCCTTATTTTCAAACTCAAACAGTTGGGAGTGGGTGGGTTGTTTCTTAGCATTATTATTGATTTTTTAAGTAATAGATCTCAGAGAGTTGTTGTTGATGTGCACCATAGTGAGTGTAGGAATGTGATATCCAGTGTTCCACAGGGTAGTGTTCTTGGCCCATTACTTTTCTTACTATATAATCATGACATGTGGTTTGGCCTAGAAAACAAGATTGTTGCATATGCAGATGATGCTACTCTCTTTGCATCAATTCCATCCCCTGAATGTAGATCTGGGGTTGGTGAATCCCTTAATAGAGATTTAGCTAAAATTAGTGCATGGTGCAAATTATGGGGTATAAAGTTGAATCCTAACAGAACTCAAAGTATGATTGTAAGTAGGTCAAGGACGCTGGCTCCTCAACATCTGGATCTCAGTATTGATAATGTTTCTTTAAATTTGTATGACTCTTTTAAAATTTTAGGTGTGATTCTCGACAGCAAATTTACTTTTGAGAAACACATAAGGTCTGTGTCTTCTTCAATTGCAAAAAAAATTGGCTTATTAAGAAAGTCTTACAAGATTTTCGGTGATCAATCTATTCTGAAGAAGTGTTTTAATGCTTTCATTCTACCTTGTTTTGAGTATTGTTCTCCTGTCTGATATTCAGCTGCTGATTCTCATCTTAATTTTTTGGACAGAAACTTACAGTCTATTAAATTTCTTATTCCTTTGGCATTGTCGTTCAATTAGTTCAATATGCATGTTGCATAAGATTTTTTATAACTCTGACCATCCTTTACATTTAGATCTCCCTGGACAATTCTATCCTGTTCGTAATACTAGGCTGGCAGTTAATTCTAATAGCCAGGACTTCTCCATCATGAGGCTCAATACTATACAGTATTCTAGAAGTTTTATTCCAGCTGTTACCAAGTTGTGGAATGATCTTCCTAATCAGGTAGTTCAATCAGTAAAACTTCAAAAGCTCAAAGTTGGAGCAATTGTTTTTATGTTGACCAGGCTGACATGAGTCTTTTTATAGTTTATATATGACATATCTGTTTTTGACGTTAATAGTTTATATAGGACATATCTGTTTTGACGTTGTTACGGTTTTAGAATGATTTATTGTAAACTTGTTCTCATCATTTATTTATTTCCTTATTTCCTTTCCTCACTGGGCTATTTTTCCCTATTGGAGCCCTTGGGCTTATAGCATCTTGCTTTTCCAACTAGGGTTGTAGCTTGGTTAGTAATAATAATAATAATAATAATAATAATAATAATAATAATAATAATAATAATACTTCGTGCATATGAGTGCGAGAGGACATGGGTCATGAAATGAAGAGATGTCCGCCACAAGGCGATTGAGGTCATAAAATCCGATCCATTTTGTGTATGTTCACTCCAAATGGTTTGTGAAAAGATGTATTAAACTTTGTTTTCATTTTTTTGTTCTAAGCATATCACGGGTATATCTTTGAGATGTTTCAGTTGTATTCACGTTTATATTAAGATTCATTCAAATATTTCTCTATGTTGATACTTTTTTTGCTATTGTCAATATTTTTATGCATGTTTTTCAATGTTGTTGCGCTGTGTTAAAAAATTTCATTGGTCTCTGGTGAGGTTTTCGGTGTTTTGACAGGAAACTGATAATAAAGGGTTGAAAATTGAGCATCATTACTAATGCTTTGATTTTAGTTTTTGCAGAAGAAATAATATGGCTGTCATTGAGAAGTAATTTTCTCATTATTCACTGCTCAAGTTTGCCCTTTATTGCAGTTTCACGAAAGTGTGTTAGAAATGTATGTCTTGACGTTTCAAAGGAGTCAAATGAGTGTAAACCATTCTTTTTGTTTTCATTTTTAGTATCATTTCCCTTGGTTTTGTGTATAAAAATGTTAATGCATTGAAACAATAGTTCGTAAAACATGATTATTGTTGTGATTTTTTGTTCCAAATTTTTGTGATGATGTATCTACACCTGAATCTTGTGTTTCTGTATGACCTAGATTCGTCTTTGTGTAACTTGCAATTGTAACACTCCAACAGGCCCTATGATCATAATTTTAGTTTTTGCATGCACCCGAAGAGGATGATACTCATACGGCAATGTGAATAGAAAAAAAAGCAAGGCGGTAAAGAAATTATTTCTTAGTGAGAGAAATATATAAAAAAAATATAAAAATCAGAACAAAAAAAATAAAATGTTAATTTTACAGAATGTAAAATCTGACTGGGGAGTGATGAACTGATCGTAATCATGGCGACCATGACCGCCCTAGTTGAGTGCCAACGGTTTTTTCTCTTTGTTAGAGAGATTAAGGCCGGGAGCACATTAGCGACTTGTGGCGTCGACACGATGTGGTCATCTTTGGAGCACACTGGCGACACGATGTGGCAACCACTTGTGGCGGCCACAGAGCGACGGAGCACACTGGTGAGGCGACGTGGCGACCACAACGCTGAATCACGCCCCCACCCTTCGAGATGTCAGTTTCAGCATGGACTTCGATGACGAAACACTTGCTTTACTTCTGCTTCTGCGGCGCCGTCGTCGTCGATGGAGAGCACTGTGGATGCACTCAATTAATGCATCAAGGTTGACGAATGGACAATTTTACACCATAATGAGTGACTTGAGAGCAGACAGTGCAAAATTTTTCAACTACTTCAGGATGTCTCAAGAAAGTTTTAATGAGCTCCTTACCATAATTGGCCCCTACATCCACAAAGCCAATACACACCTGAGACAGAGCATTCCAGCTGAGGAGAGACTTGCCATAACATTAAGGTATGTAAATAATATAATTATTAGTAGCAGAAATTTATTAGACTATTTTAGTGTAACTATGCTGGAATACATGATGCACTAGGATTTCCTTTTGAATACGTAACCTAATTATTATGCTTTCTTCCAAGAAAAAATAATTGACATGCTATTGAAACTATGGGAATCTTATGTCACCAGTGTTTTATTGGGTTTAATATTCATCACAAATGCTTGAACCATCAGATCATGGGGATATTACCTGTGAAGTTGCAGATAGTGCAGGAGATGGTGTGAGGGGTGGTATTGGTTGGCATTGTGTTACTGTTGATTAGGTATCCATAATGTTAGGGGGAAAATTGTGAGGTGCATGACTCATAGATAGTGCAGGAGATGGTGTGGAGGGTGGTATAGGTTGGCTTTGTGTTACTGTTGATTGTGTATGCATGATGTTAGGAGCAAAATTGTTTGATGCAAGACTCATAGATGAGCATGGACCTGGGAAGAAATTATGATGTGAAGGAAAATACTGCTGTGTTGGATGTTGTTTATACCTCTCAAGTATATTCATGATTTGAAGCTTAACATCTAGCTTTGCACTCTCAGGAATACATTTGAAGTCAGGCACCAGACTAATCAGGAACTGTTTATCATGATCATCAGGGGCCTTTGCTTTCTTTGCTAAAGCTTGGAAAAGAACTTGTTCATCTGAAAGTACTGGTTTCTTCCTCTTTATTTGATGGGTGGAAGGAACTGGTGGTTGAGACTCTTTCTCTACATTTCCCTCCACTATTGGATCCTCTACACGTTCATCTTCATGTGGTTTTGTCTTGCAAATTTGAAGAAGAAAAGAAAGCTGTTTGAAGTATAGATACTCCTTTATCCCACTTTCTAGGCCAGATCCCGATTTTTCTTTCTTTATTAGTGCCAATTCTGTTCTAAAGCTGTCTCTCAAACTCTTCCACTTTCGTCGTATATCTGTAGCTGTAAGTAGATTCATTAGTTGTTAACATCAGTTATAATTTCATTAATAATAGAATAATAGTTACAATAATAACAATAATAGTCTCTCTCTCTCTCTCTCTCTCTCTCTCTCTCTCTCTCTCTCTCTCTCTCAAACACACACACACACACACACACACACACAAACACACAACAACAACAACAACAACAATAATAATAATAATAATAATAATAATAATATTATTATTATTATTATTATCATTATTATTATTTATATGATTATTATTGTTACATAAGTTTTAATTTCTTTTGTATTTTCGCACATACACGCGATCGTAATATAGCAAAATAAGAAACTAAATGCACTTTATTTATTTATTCTTTCGGATACCTAGCAACTGGCTGTTCTTTTTCTAAATTACAATACACTTTCCGATGTGGAAGTTCCACCGCTAGAGGGATCGTTTATGACGTCTGCAAAAAAATATGGGAGCATCTAAACGACCTATGTTTCCCAGAATTGACAAAGCAAGAATGGCTCAAAATTGAAGAAGGTGTGACAAGCCGAGAGAAGGGTTGTGAACTCAAAGGCAGGATGCAATCAACTGAGTTATATTGTTATAGAACACTCTCCTTTATATACAAAACCCCAAGGCAACAGGACATAACAAGTTAACAAGACGGACAATGTTACAGAGGAAACATCAGACATGAATTTTCATGTTCGTTTAGTGCGAGGGAAGAGCGAAGATACAAGCATAATATATGCAAAAGGAATTATGTACAATTGTGTGACACACGGTTGGTACATGGCTCCCCCCCTAAAAATGACATACTGTACATGTTAAATAGGGCGCCCTGATCTGGAGAGGCGAACTGTAGGCGGGTCATCTGGCAGAAAATAAGCAGGTTTTAGATGATCAATGAAGACCCAGTCTTCTTTGCCCCGAATGTTTAGTAGGAATGCTTTCGGACTGCGTCGGATCACAAGGAAAGGGCCCGTGTAAGGGGGCGTTAGTGGTGGCTTGCTAGTGTCGTTGCGCAGGAAGACGTGCGTTGCAGAGTGCAAGTCCGTTGGTATGTGATGCTTCGCTGGGGGCTTGTAAGTCTGGCGGCACGGAGTAAATTTTCCAACGACGTGACGTATGCGCTGGAGATCGTCGGAGGAGGTTGTAGAAGGAAAAAATTCGGCAGGGACGACCAACGGGGCGCCATACACCATTTCAGCTGCCGAGACGTCGAGGGCATCTTTAGGAGTGGTCCTTAGTCCCAGGAGGACCCAGGGAAGCTGAGTAAACCAGTTGCAATCCTTGCAGCGGGACATCAAAGCTGCTTTGAGGGTGCGATGAAAACGTTCAACCATTCCATTGGCAGCGGGGTTGTAGGCCGTTGTCTGATGTAGGGTGATGCCCAGGAGATTCACTAATGACTTCCACAATTGAGAGGTAAAAGTGGTTTCCCTGTCAGAAGTAATATGCTCAGGGATACCAAATCTTGAAATCCATCCAGAGAGTAAGGCAGATGTACATGAGGCGGACGTTGCAGTTTCCATGGGAATGGCTTCAGGCCAACGAGTGAAGCGGTCGATGACGGTAAACAGGTAACGATGTCCTTGTGATGTGGGTAGGGGGCCTACAACGTCGACGTGAATGTGTGCGAAACGACGCTGAGGTTGAGGAAAGTTGCCCACTCCTGAATCCGTGTGTCGATGTACTTTGGAAGTTTGGCAAGAAGTACAGGCGCGGACCCAATCCTTAGCATCCTTAGAAATGCCGTGCCAAATAAACTTTGCCTTCAGCAGCTGTGCAGTAGAATGGCACGAGGGATGTGAAAGGCTGTGAATGAAATCAAACACCTGTCGGCGCATGGGAGTAGGAATCCAAGGTCGCGGTCTACCAGTACTGACGTCACAGAGGAGAGTGGTGTTGGAGTCTTCGAGGGGAAAATCTTCCCAACGGAGGGACGTGCAGGATGTCCTACAAGCTTGATACTCTGGATCCTGTCGTTGGGCTTCAGCCAGGGCGTTGTAATCCAATCCCAGTTGAACGGCAGCCAACGTGTTTCTTGACAGGGCATCAGCAACGGGATTCATTTTCCCAGGGACGTATTGGAGGGTGCAATTGTATTCAGCCACGGCGGAGAGATGTCGGCGTTGACGGGCGGACCAGGCGTCAGACTGTCGAGTGAAGGCGTGCACCAGAGGCATGTGGTCTGTGCGAATGACGAAGGGCGTACCTTCTAAGAAATGGCGAAAATGACTGACAGCCAAGTGCACCGTCAGCAATTCTCGATCGAAGATAGAATAACCCGATTCTGCCTTGGACAGTTTTCTGCTGAAGAAGGCCAATGGGTGGGGCGAGCCTTTGACCACCTGCTCGAGTACTGCACCAATAGCGACGTCGCTGACATCGGTGGAGAGAAGGAGAGGGGCGTGTGGGATAGGAAAAATGAGACGCAGCAGTTGATAGGGCCTTCTTTGCATTGCAGAAGGCTGCTTCTTGAAGGGGACCCCACTTCAGGTCCTTTGGCTTGCCCTTGAGGGAGGCGTAGAGGGGAGCAAGAGTGGCGGCAATGGCTGGCAGAAAACGGTGATAATAGTTGATCATGCCAAAGAATTCCTGCAGAGCTTTGACGGTCGAGGGCGCGGGGAAATTCTGAACGGCTGCTACCTTCTCAGGGAGGGGATGGACTCCTTCAGGAGTGATACGGTGCCCTAAGAACGACACTTCATTGGCGCCAAAGGTACACTTGTCGTACCGTACTACAAGGCCGTTTTGTTACAGGCGGTCGAGCAAGATGCGCAGGTGACGGAGGTGTTCCTCTTTTGAGGAGGAGAACACAAGTATGTCGTCCACATAACATACACAGAAAGGGAGGTCCCCTAAGATGCCATCCATGAGACGTTGAAACGTTGCCCCAGCATTACGAAGGCCAAAACAGGAGTAATTGAAGGTGTATGTACCAAACGGAGTGGTGATGACAGTCTTGGGGATGTCTTCTGGGTTCATAGGCACCTGATAATACCCCTTCAGGAGGTCGAGCGTAGAGAAAACCTTCGCTTTGTGCAGGTAGGAGGTCACATTGGCAATGTTTGGGAGGGGGTAGTGATCCGGTTCTGTTTGCATGTTCAGGCGCCTGTAATCCCCGCACGGACGGAGGGAGCCGTCTTTCTTCAGAACGATGTGTAAGGGTGACGACCATGGCCTGGAGGCCTTTTGGCAAAGGCCCATTTTCTCCATTTCGGCGAACGTCTGTTTGGCGGCTGCCAATCGTTCCGGTGCCAGACGTCTGAATTTTGCGAAGACTGGGGGTCCCGTCGTCTTGATATGGTGATAAATACCGTGCTTGGCAGGAACCGTGGGCGTTTGGCAAAGTTCTGGACGGAAAACTTCCGGGTACGACGTGAGGAAGTGGGCATAGGCATCCGTGGGTGCGCTGATGTGGAGAGCGAGGTTAGAGGGGGCGGGTTGAAGAGGTGTCGACAAGTACGAGTCTGCGTTAACCAATCGTCGGTGGGCGACATCGACCAGAAGGTGGAAATGAGAGACGAAATCCGCACCGAGGATTGGCATTGTGACATCAGCAACGAGAAACTTCCAATTTAATTTACCGTTTCCGAACGATAATGTGAGGTTCTCGTAACCGTAGGTGGGTATCGCAGATCCGTTGGCAGCTACCAAGCGGACGTCGGCAGATGTAGACAGACTACGTCGTGCCTTGAAGAGTTTCCTTGGCAAAAGAGAACGACAAGCACCCGTGTCTACCAAACATCGC
Organism: Palaemon carinicauda; assembly: GCF_036898095.1. Taxonomy (NCBI): domain Eukaryota; kingdom Metazoa; phylum Arthropoda; class Malacostraca; order Decapoda; family Palaemonidae; genus Palaemon; species Palaemon carinicauda. The sequence goes on from NC_090736.1 coordinate 88,774,734, forward strand.
ACGCCCGTTCCTGCATCCTGTAAAAATAAAAGATGAGAAACATGGGAGGCTACCGCCACAAGCGATGGCCTACTTACACGTTTTTTGGCCAATGACAATCCTTGGCACATTTCTTCGCGGTTGCCCCAAATCTGAAGTGGTAGTAGCAAAACTGCGGCGGATGGGAGGTAGTAAGTGGCTGTAGAAGTCGTTCGTTGGGGCGCGAGCGATTGGTGGGTGGTGAGCGGCTTTGTCGCCTCTTCGGCACGTCACGGGGTAGGCGTGTATGTCCTACGGCATTCATGTCAGCTTCGGTTGACGTTGAATAGGCATCCTCGTCGTCAGGGGTGGAGGCGTTGATGGAGGTCTTGAAGTGGCTGTCCATAAGGGCGTCGGCTTTGGTCATCAAGTCCTTTATGGGTAAACTATCGACATCGGGTATGGCAGCGCGTACAGGTTCGGGTAAACGGCGTATCCAAAGGGCACGAAGTAGGTTCACCTCGCGAGGAGAGCCGTCTGTGGCAGGTTGAAGGCGAGCGATACTGGTCATTTCCCTGAGGGCAAGCGAAGCCCTTTGGTCCCCCAACGGTTGTTGCGAGAGCTGAAAAAGCCTTGCTATACGGGCGGCTGGCGACGGCGAGTACTGCTGCAGAAGATATGTTTTGAGGGCGTCATACGCTATTGGGGTGTCTCCTTGTTCACAAAGCCAGTCGGATATTTCTGGGAAGGTGTCCTCTGGTATCGCCGCGAGAACATAATCCTCTTTGGTAGTTGAGCGAGTCACGCCCCTGATACGAAAGTGGACTTCTGCGTGCTGAAACCAAGCAAACGCCTCTCCGGTGGCGAACGGTGAAAGTTTCAATGGGGCGGCTGCAGCGCCAACTGCTGTAGTAGAGTCCGTCTCCGTCATAGTACCAACGATGGAGGGGCGAGGGAGGTGGGGGTGGAAGGCAGTGGGAGCGAGTCGACTTCTGGGGTCACCAATGTGACGAGCCGAGAGAAGGGTTGTGAACTCAAAGGCAGGATGCAATCAACTGAGTTATATTGTTATAGAACACTCTCCTTTTTATACAAAACCTCAAGGCAACAGGACATAAGTTAACAAGACAGACAATGTTACAGAGGAAACAGCAGACATGAATTTTCATGTTCGTTTAGTGCGAGGGAAGAGCGAAGATACAAGCA
>NC_090736.1:88780897-88790897 GCF_036898095.1 Palaemon carinicauda
GCTATAGTTGGATGGAAGCCCGAATATAATTCCCCCTTCCATATGAACCCTCATTCCGGATGAAGGTATGCAAGGCTGAGCCTTTGCTTCACCTCCCATCCATGCTTTCTCTGTCTTACCATCCACCCTGGACCAGCCGCCGGCACCTAGAGCGCCGGCGGCCTCTCGGACGGTGGTCCGCCGTCAGGTTGCTCTGCCGCCGCTTGCCATGTATTGCCGTTGATCGGTGACCCAATGGCGGCCGGTACATGCAACAATGCTAATTGCTGACAGCTGGTTGACCAATTGTCTGAAGACATATCCTTCCGCCGGCAGCCGGCGGGTCCGCCCTTATACAGGGACCTCCAGCTGCCGGTAGCAGAGCGGCTGCCGGTGGCCCGCCGCCCTATACCTAAGAAGGCAGTATACCTTCAATAGCCCATGGTAATGCCGGCATATACCGGCAGGCACTACAGTACTAGCTGCGGAGTGGTCATAGTCACTGGGATATTGATTATTTCGCACGACACATACCGCTGTGCGGTCCGTGCTGTAGCCCATACATTTCTTCCAACCTACAAGGTGCTTCATGGGAAGCCTATTGTGAGACCACCACACCAAGAGAGCAATTCTCTATGGCTTAGATAAAGATCAATTATCATTTTATTCAATCCCCAATATTGAACCTTAGAAGGTATTAAAATCACACTCTATACCCAAAGGATATGATCTTCTCCCTTAATTCGACTAGAATTTAGTGTTCAATATTGAAGGTCATAGCAATGGGCTGGACAGGAAACACATGTGGGTGTTTTTCCTCTATCCCTCCTAGCTTACCTATCCTAAGCTAAGCTATATATACATTGTATGATGAAATTCTGAGATATTTCACCGAATACTCATCTGCTTTTCTTTCTTTACAGGAGCATCCAGAGTGCGGGAACCATTTCTGCAAGGTCCGCAGTAAGAGCTTCTACGGCCATGATATACGCTGGACCCACGCGCGCTGCGCAACTACGAAGGAATCTCTGATGTACAGTATTGGGACCCCAAGGTATGTGATGTTTGTTCAAAACTGGTTACTGAGGCTTTTGATGATCAAAAGTCTGCTGAGTCAAGGGATGCAGCAAGAGAGACGCTGCGAAAATGGGTCAGGGGCTTCCAGAAGAACACCACTGGCCCATACCTTCCTAATGAAAGGATGAGGGCTTGTTTATTCCCCAGGGCATCTTTGGATGCAGTTATCCCCCAAGCTCAGCCTGAGATTCCCCTCATACAGATTCCGATAGAATCTGATGTTTCTGATGCCTTGAAGGACATCCAACTGGAGGACGACATGTCAGTAGTTTCCGAAGAGTCTTCTAGTTGAAGAGCAGGATCAGGAGACTGTTTTACCTCCTGAAGGCGACGAAGAAAAATCCGAAATTATTTCGGTTTCATCGGCTACGGTGGCTGAGCCTGTCCCGTCGTCTTCTTTTGCCCCCCAATTAGACACGATTAGCCATACGCTAACTTATCTCTTGTCCATGTTCCAGGACATGAAGCAATCGTCAGAGAAGGAGGCTTCACTGCGGACGGAGATGCACCAACTCTTGTCTACACGTTTAGCCCCCAAGAAGCTAAACGTCAAGGATCTTCCAGCCTTTTCTGACATTAATCCTTGGAGGTATGCTGAGCACATGCCCATATCAGGGGGGAAGATCTTCCTATCCGACAAACTGGGCACTGTCCCAGTTGATGACATCGAGTTTTGGCCCAGCAATGGGGCCTACCAGGATTGTTACGTCCGCCTGAAAGAGGTCATCATACTAGACCTCCCCAAGGCCCAGGCCTTGTTTACAAAAACCTTGAAGGAGAGAGCATTCACTAGCTCCAAGGTGCCGGCTCTCAGCAAGAAGCACCCGTCCTTCATCGCTGCTTCTTCCCATCCTTCCCCTTTATGGAAAAAGGGTTCAAGGCAGCCTTAAAGGCAGTCGAGGCAGGGAAACCTTGCCCTACACTCGAAGAGTGTAAGCCATTCTCCCTTGCCCTACCATCAGATGATGCAGACTGGAAGGATGTCTATAACACCTTCTCAGTCGGGAAGCTGGAGGCCGACATTTCCGGACATCAGTTCGGAGAAGACCTCCAAAAGTTGTCAGACTTTCACCTGCGCAGGGAGCAGGAAACAAAGGAGAAACTCTCCGCCTCTATGTACTTACAAACCGGATTAGAGATGATGGCAAGCGTCTTCGACACCCCAGATATGTACATGGTCTTTGCCAAAGCGCATTTGGCAACGGTCACCAAAGACCTATATAACTTCAAGCCAGACGGATTTGCAGGGAGTTCATGTTCGCCTCGGCTGCGGTGAGGCACGAACCAAGGAAGCTGATAGCTCCAACATCTGGGGAAAAGACATCTTCCCGAGTGAAGTGGTCAAAAAGGTCGTTGATCGAGCCGCAACGGAGAACAGGAATCTCCTCCATAAATGGGGCTTGTCCTCAAAAAGGAAGTCTTCCGCTGAAGAGGGTCCCCAACCAAAACGGAAGACCAAACGACCCAGAGTGCCCTCTCGCCCTCCACAACAACAACAGCTTCCCGTGGCCACGGTGCCCCGGACGATGGCACAACCACCTACTACTTTCCAGCTGGTGCCCCAACAGGTGGCGACTCAGTCGCCTGTCTTCACCCCAGCCTTGGAAAGGCAATCGACGACCTTTCAGCCGAAGTCCCGAGGTTCCTTTCGAGGTTCCTCTAGACGCCCCTCCAGAGGTAGGGGCAACAAAGGTGGACGTAGCCAAGGAGGCAAGTCCTCCAACCCGCACTCCAAGTGAGATGCTTCCGGTAGGAGGAAGACTTCTCCTCTTCCGGGATCGCTGGACCTTCGATCCCTGGGCCCATAGCCTAATCAAGAACGGACTGGGGTGGAGTTGGAATGCAGCTCCACCGAACTTCCCTCAGTTCTTCCAACACGCAACCCCCATATTGGAAGAATATGTTCAGGAACTCCTAGACAAGAGAGTTGTAAGGAGGGGAAAGTCCATCAAATTCCAAGGAAGGCTGTTCTGTGTTCCGAAAAAAAGACTCAGAAAAGCTCAGAGTCATTCTGGACTTACCACCACTATTAAGTTCATAGTGAACAACAAGTTCAGAATGCGGACTCTTCAACACATAAGGACCCTACTGCCCAAACGGGCATACACAGTCTCCATAGACATGGCGGACGCATACTGGCATGTTCCGATCAACCGGTAGTAGGTTGGCCAGGGCACCAGCCGCCCGTTGAGATACTACCACTAGAGAGGTATTGGATCCTTTGACTGGCCAGACAGTAATGCATTGGATCCCTCTTTCTAGTCACGGCTTATTTTTTCTGTGCCTACACTTACACAGAATAGTCTGGCCTATTCTTTACATATTCTCGTCTTTCCTCATACATCTGACAACAATGAGATACTTAACACTTCTTCACCCAAGGGGTTAATTACTGTACTGCAATTTGTTTAGTGTACTTTCCTCTTGGTAGGGGTAGAAGAGACTCTTTAGCTATGGTAAGCAGCTCTTCTAGGAGAAGGACACTCCAAAATTAAACCATTGTTCTCTAGTCTTGGGTAGTGCCATAGCCTCTGTACCATGGTCTTCCACTGCCTTGGGTTAGAGTTCTCTTGCTTGAGGGTACACTCGGGCACACTATTCTATCTTATTTTTTTTCTTCCTCTTGTTTTTTTGAAATGGTGTGTTGGGCAGGCTTAATAGAAGGGCCATGGATGCCTGGTGGTTTATCAAGAGGTTGTCTTTTCCTTTTTCTGATTTTTTTCTTCTCAAAACCATCCTTACTGTCCTCCCTTCAGTTGAAGTGGCTATCCTGGAGGGTATTTAGCCTTGCATGGTGTATCGGCTCCTCCATGTTGACCAGTTTTTCCGACTTTTTACTATAGTCTATGGGTATCATCAATCACTTTTTTTATTATTCTGTACATATTGTTTTTGCTATAATTCTTGTTAATCTAGTTTTTAAGTATGATGTCTCTTTTTTATTTCTATTAATTCTTATGCTGTCTGGAGACATTGAGCAAAATCCGGGACCAGTACGTCCTAGATTTCGTCAATGTCGTCTTCTGTATTGCAATATTCGTGGTCTTCATGCAAATATCCAAGACCTTACAGTTGCGTCCAGACAGTATGATATTCTTTTGTGCTCAGAAACTTTGGTTTCTAATATGAGGCACTCATCTGAGCTCCTTATAACTGGTTTTAAGAAGCCAATAATGCTGAAACGTGATGCCATTCCTAGGGCCAGGGGAATGGCGGTGTATATTAGGACCGAGTACCCTGCTTCTCATAAGTCCTGCTATCAATGTGGATGTCATGAGATTCAGGTAATAAAAGTTTGTGGTAGGCATAACAACTTTTATTTGTGTTCGATCTACCGGAATCCAGACATGGATGATTCTATCTTCGATTGTCTTCTTACCATTATGGCTAAGATACAAGAAGATGATAGAAAGGCTTCTTTTGTCTTTGTTGGTGATTTTAATGCTCACCATAGGGAGTGGTTAAGTTCTATCTCTCCTACCGATCGCCATGGCTTAAGAGCTTTAGACTTTGCCTCTGAATCAGGCTGTGAGCAAATCATAAATGAAGCTACTCACAGGTCTGGTAATTGCTTGGACCTCGTATACACTGACTCCCCTGGCGTTATAACTAGTAAGGTTGATTCTCCAGTCGGGACTTCTGATCATGCCTTGATTTCATTATTAGTGAAGACTGAGCAGCCTGTCCCTGATATATCATATTCCTGTAAAATTTATATGAAATCCCAAGCAGACTGGAATGGGATTTTGCATGATCTTTTGTGCTTGAATTGGTCACAATTATATAATAGTGTAGATCCTGTTGTCTCTTTGAATGAGAATCTAGTCAACATAATTGATAGGCGTATCCCTTCTCGTGTGCTAAGGTACCGAATGAAGGACAAACCGTGGTTCAATGATGATTGTAGACGTGCTTATTTGGAGAAGCAGGAGGCCTATCACCTTTGGAAGGGTAACAGGTCAGATTTGACCTGGAACAACTATACTCAGCTTCGAGCTTTTGCTCAGAGAGTTTATGCCTCAACTGAAAAGGAGTACAATTTAATCATAAAAGAAACCCTCTCTGGTACAACTCAGGAACATAAATGGTGGTCTACCCTTAAATCTGCACTCTTTGGTGTAGATGCAACAGTTCCTCCTTTACTTAAACCAGATGGCTCAGTCACTCACTGTCCAAAGGAAAAGGCAACCCTTTTGGCTGATGTTTTTGACAGTAAACAGAGTAATGAAAAACTTGAACTTCCTCATTCCTGTTTTCCTGAGGCTAAACTAACTAGGTTAGCTTTTCGATCTCGTGAGATTAAAGCTCTGTTGATGGACCTTGATGCTTATGGAGGTGTAGACCCGAATGGTATTTTTCCTTTGTTTTTTATAAAGACAGCAGATTTCTTAGCACCAAAGTTATCTGTTATTCTGCGCAAGTTAGCAAGAAGAGGAGCTTTTAGCACTTGTTGGAGAATTGGTAATGTTACTCCTCTATGTAAATGTGTTTGTGGTAGCTCAAGTCCCACTGATTACCGCCCAATTTCCATAACTCCCATATTATCTAAAGTTTTTGAACGTCTTCTGGCAAAACGTCTTAATAGGTTTGCTGAAGGTAATCATCTATTCCCAAGTTTGCAATTTGGTTTTCGTAAAGGCCTTGGAGCATGTGATGCCCTTCTTACAATCTCCAATGCAGTACAGAAATCCCTTGATTGTGGTCGTGAAGTTCGTATGATTGGCCTTGATTTTAGTGCTGCCTTTGACCGTGTTAATCATGAGGCCCTTGTTTTCAAACTGAAACAGTTGGGAGTGGGTGGGTCGTTTCTTAGCATTATTATTGATTTTTTAAGTAGTAGATCTCAAAGAGTAGTTGTTGATGGGCACCATAGTGAATATAGGAATGTGATATCCGGTGTTCCACAGGGTAGTGTTCTTGGCCCATTACTTTTCATACTATATACACATGACATGTGGTTTGGCCTAGAAAATAAGCTTGTTGCATATGCAGATGATGCTACTCTCTTTGCATCAATTCCATCCCCTGAATGTAGACCTGGGGTTGGTGAATCCCTTAATAGAGATCTAGCTAAAATTAGTGCATGGTGCAAGTTATGGGGTATGAAGTTGAATCCTAACAAAACTCAAAGTATGATTGTAAGTAGGTCAAGGACGGTGGCTCCTCAACATCCGGATCTCAGTATTGATAATGTTTCTTTAAATTTGTATGACTCTTTCAAAATTTTAGGTGTGATTCTCGACAGCAAATTTACTTTTGAGAAACACATTAGATCTGTGTCTTCTTCAATTGCACAAAAAATTGGCTTATTGAGAAAGTCTTTTAAGATATTCGGTGATCAATCTATTCTGAAGAAGTGTTTTAATTCTTTTATTCTACCTTGTTTTGAGTATTGTTCTCCTGTCTGGTCTTCAGCTGCTGATTCTCATCTTAATTTGTTGGACAGAAACTTACGGTCTATTAAATTTCTTATTCCTGATCTAGATATTAATCTCTGGCACCGTCGTTCAATTAGTTCATTATGCATGTTACATAAGATTTTTCATAACTCTGACCATCCTTTACATTCAGATCTCCCTGGACAATTCTATCCTGTTCGTAATACTAGGCTGGCAGTTAATTCTAATAGCCAGGCCTTTTCCATCATAAGACTCAATACCACGCAGTACTCTAGAAGTTTTATTCCAGCTGTTACCAAGTTGTGGAATGATCTTCCTAATCGGGTTGTTGAATCAGTAGAACTTCAAAAGTTCAAAGTTGGAGCAAATGCTTTTTTGTTGACCAGGTGGACATGAGTCTTTTTATAGTTTATATATGACATATTTGTTTTTGAAGTTGTTCATAGTTTATATATGACATATCTGTTATGACGTTGTTACTTTTTTTTAGAATTATTTACTGTTAATTTGTTCTCTTCAGTTATTTATTTCCTTATTTCCTTTCCTCACTGGGCTATTTTTCCCTATTGGAGCCCCTGGGCTTATAGCATTTTGCTTTTCCAATTAGGGTTGTAGCTTGGATAGTAATAATAATAATAACCGCCAAGTTTCCCCCTACCTAGGATTCAAACTGCAAAAAAGGCAGTATGTTTTCAGAGCCATGCCCTTCGGGCTGAACATAGCCCAAAGGGTATTCACAAAGCTTGCGAACGCAGTCATTCGTCAACTACGCCTTAAGGGAGTTCAGGTGATTGCCTACCTGGATGACTGGCTGGTATGGGCAGCATCCAAAGAAGAATGCATGCAATCCTCCAAGGAAGTGATCCAGCTCCTAGAACACCTAGGATTCAAGATCAACTTGGAAAAGTCTCGACTATCTCCAGCTCAGAAGTTCCAATGGCTGGGTGTCCACTGGAACTTACAGTCACTGCCTCTCCATTCCATCAAAGAAGAGGAGAGAGATAGCGGGATCTGTCAAGAGACTTCTTCAATCCAACAGGATATCAAGAAGGCAACAGGAGAGAGTGTTGGGGTCCCTCCAGTTCGCCTCAGTGACAGACCCAGTATTGAGAGCTCAATTAAAAGATGCATCAGGAGTTTGGAGAAAATACGCATCAAACGCTCGAAGAGATCTGAAAAGACCAATATCAACTCGTCTACGATCCCTCCTCAAGCCATGGTCGGAGGCCAAGTACCTGAAGAAGAAGGTACCCTTACAACCACCACCACCTTCAGTCACCGTTCACACGGATGCCTCAAAGGAAGGGTGGGGAGGCCACTCTCACCATCGTAAAGTCCAAGGAACCTGGTCCTTCCTCTTCAAGACCTTCCACATTAACATTCTGGAAGCCATGGCAGTTTTTCTCTCTCTGAAAAAACTGAAACTTCGCTGCTCAATCCATATCCGACTGGTACTAGACAGCGAGGTTGTAATGAGATGCCTGAATCGACAGGGCTCGAGATCGCCTCAAATCAACCAAGTGATATTGACCATATTCCGCCTGGCGGAGAAGAAGGGATGGCACTTATCAGCAGTCCACCTTCAAGGGTTCCGCAATGTGACGGCGGACGCTCTATCCAGGCTCAACCCGATAAGAGTCGGAATGGTCCCTAGACGCAAGATCATTCTCCTTCATCTTACGCAAAGTCCCAGGACTGCAGATAGACCTCTTTGCAATGAGCAACAACAAGAAGCTACCCCGGTATGTAGCCCCATACGAGGATCCTCAAGCGGAAGCAACGGATGTGATGTCCCTAGACTGGAACAGATGGTCCAAGATCTACCTGTTCCCTCCAACCAACCTTCTGATGAAAGTCCTCAACAAACTGAGATCCTTGCAAGGAACAGCAGCAATAGTGGCTCACAAGTGGCCCAACAGCGTCTGGTTCCCTCTGATAACGGAACTACGACTGAAACTGATTCCGTTGCCGGATCCAGTTCTGACTCAGCAAGTGCAGAAGTCGACTGTCTCAGCTTCATCACAGAAGACCCGGAACCTTCATCTCATGATTTTCTCTCCTTAGCAGTCAAGAAAAGGTTCGGGATTTCAAGAAACAGTATTAACTTTTTAGAAAAATACAAGTCGAAATCAACGAGAAGGCAATAAGTCTTCCTGGAAGAAATGGGTTGCTTTTGTCAAGGCAAAGAAACCAAAGGATATTTCAACGGAATTCTGTTTGTCCTTCTTCATCCATCTCCATGAACAAGGTTTAGCAGCCAACACGATTGCTACGTGTAAATCTGCCCTGACCAGACCCTTGCTGTACGCCTTCCAGGTGGACTTCTCCAATGAGATCTTCAACAAGATTACGAAAGCCTGCGCTAGACTTCGGCCCGCAGCTCCTCCGAGGCCCATTTCATGGTCCTTGGATAAGGTTCTTCACTTAGCATCAACCTTGAACAACGAAGATTGCCCTCTGAAAGACTTGACTCAAAAGGTGATATTCTTATTTGCACTAGCCTCAGGAGCCAGAGTTAGCGAAATAGTGGCCCTATCGAGTGATGATGGCCACATTCAGTTCACAGACTGCGGAGAACTGAACCTTTTCTCGGACCCAGCATTTCTTGCCAAGAACAAGCTGCCCACTAAAAGGTGGGGTCCCTGGAGAATCTGCTCTCTGAAGGAAGAAGCATCTCTAGGTCCAGTAGAATGCCTAAAGGTCTATCTTCATAGAACTTCAGACTTTAAGGGAGGTCAGCTTTTCACGGGAGAAACATCAGGTTCAACGTTGACCTTGAAACAACTAAGGGCGAAGGTCAACTATTTTATTCGCAGAGTGGATCCCGACAGTACACCCGCAGGTCATGATCCGAGAAAGGTTGCTTCATCTCTGAACTTCTTTCGAAACATGTATTTTGACAGTCTTCGCGCCTACACTCGATGGAAGTCATCCAGGGTCTTCTTTAAACATTACGCGAAACAAGTACAAGAGATAAAACACAATGTGGTGGCAGCAGGTAGTGTACTAAAACCTGCCGCTTGATTTCTGCAAAGAACAGTGCACTAATTGGGACTTTTAGTGAAGGGTGTGCATGATGAACTCCTACGGTGTATCATGTTTAGTGATGTGTCCAGTTCGTGACACTATAGACTGTTCTAAATACACAGGTGACTAAAGCATAAAAGACTGACACATGTGCCATGCGTATTCATATGCAAGTGTTCCTTTTGTAACAACAGAGACAATAGTGAAATATTACTATATTTCCCATAGAGGGGCTTGTGTTTCCTTTTCAGATGAAACTTTAAAAAATTTTCTGTTATTACTAATTATTAAGCTTTCACACAGTATTTTCAAAGAAAATTCTTATTTAATCGTATATGTTACAACCCATGATTTCTATATACTGTCTGTTAATAAACACAGTTAGAAAATTTTGCGTCTCATTTCGCCCTCAAATTTCTAAATGCAAATAAAGGGTCTCAGAGCTACTTTTTATCCTTTTATTTTTGGAAAATATTCAGAATAATTCTGTTTCTGAGCAAACAATCATCAATATTATA
>NC_090736.1:88798397-88818397 GCF_036898095.1 Palaemon carinicauda
ATATCCATTGTATTCTAAATAGCAATTAATGTGCTTTTGATGGTAGAATGTTTTCAGTTGGATTTTATATAGAAATTAATGTCCTTCTGATGGAAGAATGATTTCAGTTGGATTCTAAATAGAAATTAATGTGCTTCTGATGGAAGAATGATTTCAGTTGAATTCTAAATAGCAATTAATGTGCTTCCGATGCAAGAATGATTTCAGTTGGATTCTAAATAGAAATTAATGTGCTTCTGATGGAAGAATGATTTCAGTTGGATTCTAAATAGCAATTAATGTGCTTCTGATGCAAGAATGATTTCAGTTGGATTCTAAATAGCAATTAATGTTCTTCTGATGGAAGAATTATTTCAGTTGGTTTTAAATAACAACTAATATCCTGCTGATACTAGAACAGTTTCAGTTGGATTCTAAATTGAAATTAATGTGCTTCTGATATGAGAATAATATCAGTTAAATTCTAAATAGCAATTAATGTGCTTCTGATGGAAGAATGTTTTTAGTTGAATTCTAAATAGCAATTAATGTGCTTCTGATGCAAAAAATGATTTCAGTGGGATTCTAAATAGCAACTAATATCCTTCTGATACTAGAACGGTTTCAGTTGGATTCTAAATTACAATTAATGTGCTTCTGATGTAAGAATAATATCAGTTAGCTTCTAAATAGCAATTAATGTTCTTCTGATGGAAGAATGTTTTTTGTTGAATTCTAAATAGCAATTAATGCACTTCTGATACAAGAACTACTTCAGTTGGATTCTGAGTAGCAATTAATGTGCCTCCGAGGCAGGAGTGATTTCAGTTAGATTCTAAATAGCAAATAATGTGGGTAGGTATTAATTAAATTCTGTTTACCCTATGGTTTAAAGCCTTATGGCTTTGCTTCTGAGTCAGGTTTTAGACAAATCATAAGTGAGATTACATATACTGTAAGTCTGGAAATTTCTTTGAGAGAGCATCCACAGATTCTCCTGTGTTATAAAAAGCAAGGTTAGCCCTCCAAAACAGACATGCGACTATGCTCTGATGTAGTTACTAAACAGAACTAAAAAGGCTATCCCTGATGTGTATCTTATAAAATTCTCAAGTAGATATGTTGGCATTATGAATGATCTTTGGCTTATAATCTGATAACTGTTATAATGCGAAGCTTCCAAATGAAAGTTTATTAATTTTCAAGGTTTAACAGTGCTTATGTTTCTCCTCTGCAGTGACAGAGTAATCTTTTTTTATGTCTTCTGAATATTAGTTTGATTTTCATTTCAATGTCTACCTGCTTGAAGATTTATTGTAAAACATTTTATTCGCTGTTTGACTGATGGCCTTCTTGAATTTATGTGCAGGTTAGGTTAAGAAGTTGAACAATGACATTAAAGTCTTTTTTTTTCCTAACACCCCCCCCCCCCCCCGGGCCTTATTCGTTCTCCTTTATTCAGCCATTATGATAACGCAGGAAATTTTTAAAATAATCAATAAATATCAGCTTTTTGTAAAACGTTTGAGAAATATACAAGTCCGTAAGATGTGGCATAAAGAGCTGGCTACTTCCTCATACACATTTGAAAGTTCAAAGTAGCCAAACTGGTTGTCTTACTTGATTGATAACTGGATAACAACCACAGCCCTGAAGACATACTACTTAACCCAGGATAGGTGTGGTGGGTCGTATAAGACCCGAGGTTTTAAAAAAAAACCACGTTTTTTTTGCCACAATTTTTCATCCGTATTAGTTGTGAATGATATCGACCTGCGGGACCTCAGTTCAGTGTGCGCAGTAGCTGGGTGAGGATACATTTCTTCCCAGCTCATTTCCTTGTGCTATTTTTGAGATACCCTCGGGTCGAGCTCGACCCATCAATACCTAATTAAGGTAAGTTGTGTAATGCCATATTTTGATATAATTATCGAATGAGCAGTAGTGTTTAGGCGTGTATAAAAAGGGATGGTTGTAATGTGTTTGTGAATGTCTTCTACCCCATATGTTTCTATAAAATAGCTTATAATTTCTCCTGTTTTTGTAAGTTTGTACCTTTATAATAACTTAATTATGATCATTATTTTAATTTTTTTAATTGCAAAATAATCTAGAAACTTCATTCTAGCTACCATGATATTTTTCTGCAAATCCTTTAACAATTATATATGAAAATGACTCGCTTGTAATGACATATCTTTCTCCATTTCAGGTAGCAGAATTGATCTTCCAAGGTGGTGTGGTTGGCATCCATTTTGTGAGCATATTCGACACAAGCTAGCATAGCTCTATGTATTTCTCTTTTTTATAAAATATCTGACATTTTCATGCATAAATACCATGCTCAGCAATGGATATAAGGATTTGTCTTGACAAATTTCATGGTATAGCTCAGCAAAAAAAAAGAAAAAAAATAGCCCCTTTATAAAACATTAAATAATATCCAAGTGCAGATTCTTTTACACATTTTTGTTGTACGATAATGACGCAATATCCTGTAAAAATTTCAGCCATTAACCTTGTCATTTACCTACCCCCAAAAAATGTTGAAAATAGGATAGATTTTTTAGCCAAAAAACATACACTTTTTCTCAATTCAGAAAACGTTCCATTTTGGTCCCTCCCCCCTCTGGATCTCAGCAAATGATGCTCAACTATCATAGAATGAGTGCTTAGAACAGTTTTAGTTTATTTCCATATTTAGATTTTAGGCGAATTTTTTTGTAAAGTCATTTTTTTGTATACTTATTTTTTTAATTTATTTGTAAAAAAAATATTTATTTTGGACTTAAATTTCATTTACTCTTTTTGAAGAATAGAATATTCTTTGAAGTTTTTTTGATAGAAAAAAATTATGAATTGCATTGTGAATGAATTTTTTATGAATTTATTTTGGACCTCGGGTCGAGGTCGACCCATCAATACCTAATTAAGGTGGTCAAATAATGATACCTATCCAGGGTTAACCAGGTGAATTGTACCATTCATGTGTCACCCACTACCCCATCTTTAAAAATGGAGAAAATGGTATACGGTAAAATATGTATATCTAAAATTTATAGACCAGATACTCATGAAACCATATCGTAACATTATCATTAATTATTACATTTTCCTCATGAAATTCTAAATAGCACTTTCTCCAAATTTACATTTCTTTGGGTTATATAATTAAACAATTCTTATAATTAACAAAATTTTTAAGAATAAAAATAAACAATCTTAAATCTTAGCAGAATATTAAAAGGCCATTTTACGCTAAGTTAGATATTTATCAAAGCCCGCGAGGAGTTAAGGATATAAAATATAATATTTTTCTATATCGTGAAATATTAGCAGTAATCAAACACGAATTTCATATTTTTCAATACTCTATTTTAAAGATTTTAATAAATTCATTCAAATATGAAGAAACATCCAACAAAGTAAATTATTTCTTTTTAAAATTTAACAACTTTAATGAACAATAGAATATCAGAGAGTTTAGGAATGAAGTAAACCAACCACGCTAGCAGCGATGCCTCAAGACTATAGTAATATGTACGCAAAATAGGCTTCCCGGGCTCAACTCGGGGACATACAGGCCAAATTCTATAGATATAAAATGGGGAGACCTACGTAACACTGTTACGAGACACAAAGTGAAAAACGAACTGCAAACATCTGAAAGCTGTTGTTCTTAAACTTTAAAGTAAAATGAATAAAAAAGGACACTCAAAGGTACAATGTCCTTAAGGACTGGACTGGACCTATGAATAACCTTAATGATTGAGAGTTGGATTGGAAGTATGAATGACCTTCAGGATTGGATTGGATTCGATCTAAGAATGACCTTAAGAATTGGATTAGAATTATGAATGACCTTAAGGATTGGATTGATACTATGAATGACAAGGATTGCATTGGATTGGATCTATAAATGACCTTGGAGATTGAATTGAATTGGAACTATGAATGACCTTAGGGATTGGATTTGACCTTAAGGATCGGATTACATGTAGATTGGATCTATGAATGGCCTCAAGGATTGGATTAGATTTGAACTATGCAAGACCATAAGGATTGGATTGGATTGGATCTATCACCATGGTAATCATCACTTTCTCTTACACCTATTGACGCAAAGGGCCTCGGCTAGATTTCGCCAGTCGTCTCTATCTTGAGCTTTCAATTCAATACTCCTCCATTCATCATCTCTTACTTCGTGCTTCATAGTCCTCAGTCCTGTAGGCCTAGGTCTCCCAACTCTTCTAGAGCCTTGTGGAGCCCAGCTGAACGTTTGGTGAACTAATCTCTCTTGGGGAGTGTGAATAGCATGCCCACATCATCATCTACCCTTCATCATGATGTCATCCACATATGGCACTCGAGTAAAATCTCTTATAGTTTTGTGACAGGCCGAGAGAAGGTTGTGACTCAAAGGCAAGTTGAAAACAACTGAGTGAGTTTATTGTAGAACACTCTCCTCTATATACAAAATCTCAAGCAACAAGAATTTTCATGTTCAAAAGTCGACACTGTTACCGATGAGAAAACAGACATGTTATTTCAGGTTCTTTTTAGTGCGAGGGGAGAGCGAAGATACAACCACAAAATGAAGTATGTACAATCGTGTGACACACAGTTAGTACATGGCTCCCCCTCTAAAAATGACATACTGAACATGTTAAATAGGTGCCCTGGCTGTAGAAGTAGTTGGTTGAGGCGCGAGCGAGTGGTGGATGATGGGTGGCTTGTTGCCGCTCTGGCTTATCACGGGGTAGGCGAGTGTGTCCTACGGCATTCATACGCGTGTCCTATGGCATTCATAGGCGAGTGTGTCCTACGGCATTCATAGGCGTGTGTGTCCTACGGCATTCATAGGCCTACGGCGTTCATAGGCGTGTATGTCCTACGGCATTCATAGGCGTGTATGTCCTACGGCATTCACGTCAGCTTCGGTTGAAGTTGAATAGGTGTCCTATTCGTCAAGGGTGGAGGCGTTGATGGAGGTTTTGAAGGTCATGAAGTGGCTGTCCATAAGGGCGTCGGCTTTGGTCATCAAGTCCTTTATGGGTAAACTATCGACATCGGGTATGGCAGCGCGTACAGGTTTGGGTAAACGGCTTACCCAAAGGGCATGAAGTAGGTTCACCTCACGAGGAGAGCCGTCTGCGGCAGGTTGCAGGCGAGTGATACTGGTCATTTTCCCGAGAGTGAGCGAAGCCCTTTGGTCCCCCAACGGTTGTTCAGAGAGCTGAAAAGGCGTTGCTATACGGGCGGCTGGCGACAGCGAGTACTGCTGCTGAAGGTATGCGTTGACGGCGTCATAGTAACGGTGAGGCGGGGGTAGGCGGGAGGAGCGAGTCACTCCGGGGTCACCAATGTGACGGGCCGAGAGAAGGTTGTGACTCAAAGGCAAGTTGAAAACAACTGAGTGAGTTTATTGTAGAACACTCTCCTTTATATACAAAATCTCAAGCAACAAGAATTTTCATGTTCAAAAGTCGACACTGTTACCGATGAGAAAACAGACATGTTATTTCAGGTTCTTCTTAGTGCGAGGGGAGAGCGAAGATACAACGACAAAATGAAGTATGTACAATCGTGTGACACACGGTTGGTACAGTTTCATTTCTAATCCTGTCCTGCTATTTAATTCCCAATATCCTTTTGAGGGCTTTGTTTTCAAGTCTACTAAATCTATTGGAGATTGCTTCATTGACATACCATGACTCATGTCCATGGAGTAACACCGATCTCACTAAACTGATATATAGGTAATTTCAGGCGATTTGATTCCCAAATTTTACTTAACCTAGCCATTGTCTGATTTGCTTTTCTCAATCTTTCACAAAACACTAATTCTAAAGACCCTGTTTTGGAGATCAAAGTTCCTAAATACTTCAATGATTCTACCTCATTAATCCTTCACCTTCAATGATATTTCATCATCCATTGCATATTCTGTTCTCATCATCTGACTTTCTTCTATTTATCTTCAACACAACCTCGTGTGATATTTCATGCATTTTGGTAAGCAAGCATTGCAAACCCTGTGGTGTCCTGCTAACAAGGACAGCATCATTAGCATACTCTAAGTCTGCTAAATTCCTATCACCAATCCATTCCAATTAATCTCTACCAGCCCGGACTGTTCTACGCATTACAAAATCCATGAGGATAAACAACATAGGTGATAACACATTCCCTTGGAGTACTCCGCTGTTCACTGGAAATTCATTTAATATAGACTCCATTAACATTAATTTTGCACTTGCTGTGCTCATGAACAGACTTAATCAAATATACATATTTAAGAGGAACTCAATAATAATGCAGGACTCTCCACAAAATTGGCCGGGGCTCACTATCAAAAGCTTTTTCATAGTCCACAAATGCAATCAAAAGGGGATTTCTATATTCTACGCATTGCTCTACGTGTCTCAAAATAAAAATTTGGTCAGTGCAACTTCTCAGTTTTTGGAGATGTGCATGACTCTGTAACTCAGTTTTGAGGCGAACGTGTCAGATTGACTCACTTTTGAGGCGAGGCTGCCTAGGATACTCAGTTTTGGGAATAGGGTTGCCTCCGTAACTCAGTTTGGGGATTTAACATGAGGTTATGTTTACCAAGCCTCCTCCAACAGCCCCCAAAGGAATGCCCTCTCCCTTCCCGCACCCCGATGCTAGGGTTCACTGGGCACGTTTGCAAATGTCCCCAGGGCGCGGGTTACTGGGTTCGTTTACTAATACGGTTCAACGTTTGGGGAACAACCATTGGATTTGATGACGTGTGCAAACATGGTGCAATTGAGGAGTTGCCGTAAGCACTCATGCCCCTGGGTGCATTTCAGGTCTATGTGAAAGTGGGCATTCGCCTTAGAGATTCAAAACTTTTTTATTCTCTCTCTCTCTCTCTCTCTCTCTCTCTCTCTCTCTCTCTCTCTCTCTCTCTCTCTCTCTCTCTCTCTCTCTCTCTCTCTCGTGGAGAGCTGTTTCGATGCTCTGGTGACTTTTGCCCCTGGAAACTGTCATTTACATTCCAGGGGCTATGGGAGTGACCACACATTCCTTTCAATGTAAAGTACTCATCTCTCTATCCATTTGTTTTAACCCCTTTCGCTCTCTCTTTTACATTAACACATATGGATAATAAGAAACGCATTACAGCTTAGTTTTCTTTTATTATAGGAAGCATACATCATAAATAACATTACGTGAATAATGACATAGCATTTAGTGGGAAAACATTCATTTGAAATACAGACATTTTGCTCTCCTAAAAAGTGGTAGGAAAACTTTTTTAATTATGTCCCTTTATCACTTGGCAAATCCGCATTGAAAATTCAGGTTTTGTATATTTGCAGATGTACATACACGGTCACGAATTTAAATGCACAAGATAGTATCATAACACAATTAAGTTTCTTTCCTTTAAGCCGGTGGGGGATAAATGCTCCCCGAGTTTCCTAAGGGCTGCACAAACTCTATTTAAAGTTACGCTATGTGTAAAATATAGGCAGAAGAATGCACACATTGCCGAATTGCAATTTTGTATTCGCATATTATTTATGAAGCACTTCATGGTGGAATACCTTCGTAAAAAATCAGTAAAGTATTCCGAATGATCTTCTGGCCGCATGCCCCATGGGTAAAAAATATAATGTTTTCTACGGGACTCTTTTGTATTATAAATACAACCCAGTGACCGATTTCACGATACTGATGTGATGGTAGGGTATTCACAATAAGTATGACGGGCTTTGACCTTATCAAGGGTATCTTGAAGCCGACCAAATGGTCACTGGGTAAACAGCCATAAAACCTAACATTTTCTCCATGACGTATTCTATATCAGATGTGTACATTTTTATATGTTGCCTCCTCCGCTTCCGAACTTCTACTACTACCATTTCAACTCCATGCGTTGGAATATAACTGATTTGTTATTATTTTACCCTAACCCAATTTACAATGAAGTATGGGATAATAGAAACATTCCTAAGATTTTTATTAAGGAAACCATACATTTCAATTCATGGAATATATACAAATAATGTTAATAAATTGTAGTTTGCCCCCTTTAATATACATATTGGAATATACCTGATTTGTTATTATCTTACCCTAACCCAATTTATAATGAAGAAAGGGATAATAAAAACATAACATTTCTTAGATTTTTATTACGGAAACCATACATTTCAATTCGTGGAATACATACATCACTAAAAATAGGCAAAAATATTGCCTATTTGGAAACTGTGTACACATATATAACGCCATCTAGTTTTTCAAGAATACCTTGGCAGTGTATTTCTTTCTTTCGATAGTCCTTGGCTCTGAAAGGAAAGTATATTCACTATGAAATTTTCACCTTATTTTGAGCGTAGTTTAAACCCTCAATGGCATTTATACCTTCATTCTGGAACTGTATTTGTGTTAACTATATACACTGTTTTGTAAATAAATTTCATGGATCCAAACTGGCTAGTATGTATTGATGCCTACTCGAAGTACCCATGTATTCACCAAACGAGTTCAGTGTCTACCAAGACTCCTGTTGAATTGCTTGAGGAAGATTTTGCTTATTTTGGAAATCTCCATACCATTGTAACAGATAATGCACCTGCATTTTTATCAGAAGAATTTCAAGAATGGTGCAAGAAAAGAGGAATTGCACATCTTTCAGGAGCAAGCTATCACCCAGCAACAAATGGAGCTGCAGAGCGCCTAGACTTTTAAGCAGTCTTTACGAAAGTCTTTATTACCACCGAAGTCTGCTTTACAAGAATTTTTGATGCAGTATCCTCGACTTCCTACAGCCACTGATTATGGACCACATAATCCTAGACGATCAAAAAGATTGCAGAGTACAAGAAAAGAGAAATCATTGTATTCTTTGTTTTACTATTCTTGGTTAATAGAAAATGTTGTTCTATGGCAAGAGAATTATTTTGCATCATTGATATGTATATTTTGAGAAATACTAATCAGATATATTTAGTAATTTTCCATATGATATTCAATCTTTATTTCTAATTAAAATGTCTTTGCTTAAACATTTTGGGGTTATTATAAGTTTTGGGTGTTTTTAAGCTGATAGGGGAGATGTGTATTGTAAGACATAATAAATTTTCAATGATATGAATTAATTTTCATTCTTATATTGCCTATTTGGAAACTGTGTACACATACATATGTAATGATTAGAATAGTTAATATTACATGTTTAAAACAAATGACGTAATATGTCATGTTGGTTGGAAGAGCTAACCGTGAGATTTGCTGTAGTCATTCAAATTATAAGCAGGATGTATAATGCTAACCTCGCAGATTGACATTCTTTCTTAACGTCAACACATTGTCTCCTCGTGTGAAAGTTTGTGACGTCACCGGATGCTGGTGTCTTCCGATTCCGTCACTTGGCTAAATTAAAGCAAGCATACGATATTTGTGATATCGGTAATTTATTCAGTTCATATCTAAACTTCACCAGAATTGGTCGTGTGGACCAACACAGCTTCCTCCAGTGATGGAGATGTTTAACTCTGTTGTTTATTAACAATAAAACTTAAAAACCATTAAGATGTATTCAGTAAACCATTTAAATACATCTGAAAACAACTCATACTCAAATGTGTGCTTAAGACAGTAGCACACCAATAAATGGTGGCAGCGGTTAAACTCTAAGACAGCGATTAAACTCTAAGAATTAGAGAAATATCTTCAAGACTTCAAAATAAATAGCTGTAAAACCAGAGAAATATCTTCAAGACTTCAACATAAAAGCTGTAAAACCAGAGAATGATCTTCAAGACTTCAAAATAAAAGCTGTAATACCTGATAAAGATCTTCAAGAACTCAAAACTATCTACAAGAATCTACAATTTTGACTAAGTCCAACGGAAATGCTAACATCAACATATGTTAGTATACAACTTGAATCTTCAATCAACATCCTAGGAAACCCAAGGACTGGCGTTCAACAATTGCAAGACATATCCAGGAAGAACTACATTCAACAAGAAACTAGAACGAGACATCGCTAACAAAACATCAAGAGAGAGAGAGAGAGAGAGAGGACGTGTCGACTTCATATAAAGCTAAGTACAGAGATTTTGTATTCATTTCAGTTTGGGCAGTGAAGTGTAGTTATCACAAGTCGTTAGTCAATTATTACTGGGGTGAGTGAATTCCTAAACTTTGTTATAAGAAACTCCGAATTCTCATTTAGAATTTTTCTTTCTTTGTGCTAATTCCTTTTTCTTTCATAAACTCTTGGGGGGAAATGTATTGGGATTAGTAACATTGTTGGGGGAATTTTATTATACATATGCGTTTACGCAGTGGGCGTCTGTACTCATATAGATATTTTGATAGGATTGAAAGGGGTCAAAGAGATAGAAAAAAAAAAATACAGCAGTCATGGCTCCTCCTGTCAGCCCTACCCCTGGACCTAGTGGTGTAGGCCAGGCTAATCCTCCTCCAATTGTGACGCTTGTAAATGCCAGGTCAGCAATCCTTCCTTTTCAAGGTCGTGTCAACGGATTCTTGCCACAAAATGTGGAGTCATGGATTTCATCCGTTGATGCCCATTTAAATGCCAAACAAATCGTAGATCCTTTTGTACAATTACAAGAAGCTAAAAGTTTTATAGATTTTTCTAAAGGGGATGCGAGTGCGTATTTAAGAGGTGTTTCATTTCAAGAAGCAGTTACTTGGGATGATTTCAAAGTTAGGTTACGCGCGATTTATGGGGGTGAGGAAGCTTTGGATGTAGTGTTAACGTTACGAAATACACTTAATCAAGCCACTATGAATCGGCTTAATGTTGTTGAGAGAGCAGCTCTCATAGCTGATAGGCTTAACGAATATCAGGACATTTTAGGTAATTCCACTTGGGTTACTAACGATAACATCTCCGTGAAAGATTTTTTACGATTAATGTATTTAACTTGCATGACACTTATGTTGCCTGAAGCTTTAGTGCGGTGCTTTGATAAGAAGTTAATGCCTGCAAGTACGGAATTGGATGTCTATAAACAGATAAAGAAACACATGTCCAAGTGTCCAGATCTCGATCCCGTGTTAACTCAAGTTTTTGCTAAGAATGAAACAAAACCACAAACAGTGAACGTAATTAACAATCCAGTAGCGGGAGTAACGTGTTACAACTGCAAACGTCAAGGTCACATAAGCGCAGACTGTAGAACGAAATTTTGTTCAGTTCACAACACAGCATCACATTCTTATAGTCAATGTTACGCGCGTAAGACACAACAATATCCTAGAAATACACAGTCAATTCCACAGTCAGTTCCATATGGAAATAAAAAGAAAAATCCTCATTTTAACAATAAGAAGAAACAACAAAATGTCAATGCAGTTCAGAGTCCGAAACAAACAAACACTTCTTCAAATATCGCTGAGCCTGGGCCGTCAAACCAGACCTCACAAAGTCAGCCTAATTTTCAGAATGTGCAGAGCAAAGCAAATACCACATAGTTAACTCTAGAGGGGAAGAGAGTGATGTTGGGTCAAGGTCATTTATGTCAACATCAATAGTATTGAATAATCAATTTAATGTTTTATCAGATAATTGTGAGACAATAGATTTTCCTATGAAACACACGGCCGAATTAAGTAAAACAGTGCATGCTCCCGTAGATTTGCAACGAATTCATACAATAATAAGCCAAAATGAGTTACGGCCAACCTTATATGCTGTAAATTTAGAACACAAATCCTTTACGTTATTTTTTGACTCTGGTAGTCCACGTAATATTATGGATTTGAAGACGCATCATTTGTTGTTTTCGAACTTTCCGATTGAAAAATCAGGAATTAGACTTTCAGGTATAGGAAATAATGAATTAAACGTCATAGGCATAACTCATATTCAGTTCAGAGTCGGTAATCGCACGTTTGCCGATACATTTGTTGTTGTGAAAAACATTAATATGTATCCAGCTGTAATTATAGGATACCCATCTATGGGAAATCAAAACATTATCTTAGCTCCTGCAAAGCACGGCGTGTATATCAAAGGGAAATTCTATAAGTCTTCTAATACTTTAAAGTCAGTTTTGGATAAAAAGGAGACGACAAATGTAACCGTAACGTACGTTGAAGAACCAATAACTTGTCTCACTAATAAAGAAATAATATACGCGACCCAGCAGAATTCTCGTTCACCCGTAATATCATCTTGCACGCAATATATCGAACCAAACATACCTTCGAATTTAATAGTGCAAATAAAGAAAACACTACCGGGATCTGAAATATTAATCCTTTCCGATACTTTGAAAACTAACGGATTGTCTGTCACACAAGCTATTTATACAGTAGGCTCACATCAGCAATGTAATATCGAAGTCTGTAATCATTTAAATAACACTTTAGTAATTCACAAAAATCAACATATCTTGGATGTAGAAGTTTATAAACATCGTATTCTTACCGTTGCTGAAATCAATCACTCTCAATCAGTTGCGGATGAATCCCTTTTACGATCTATTAAAAATAAAATCAGTAAGGACATTCAAGACGAAGAAATTCAGCAGAAAATTTTTGAACTTTTAACTAAATATACAGATGTCTTTTCCACTACGGATGGATCCTTAGGAAAAACAGATGTGATCGAGCATCAAATAAGGTTAAAAGACAAACAGAAAATTATATATGTACCCTCGTACAGACTCCCTATGAAATTCCAGAATGAAATAAATGATGAAGTAGGTAAAATGTTAGAGGAAGGAGTCATTAGAAAATCAAATAGCCCTTATAATTTTCCTTTAATAGTTGTACCGAAAAAAGATCGAACATGGCGTATCTGCGTCGACTTTCGTCGTCTAAACGAGGAAACGATCCCTGATCGATTCCCAGTGCCATGTACTGACGATATTTTGTCTTTGTTAGGTCAGAATAAATATTTTACCAGTTTGGACTTACTTAAAGGCTTTCACCAGATATCATTAGAAGAAGATAGTATCCCATACACAGCCTTCAGCACAGCCAGGGGACATTATGAATTTTTACGGATGCCTTTTGGTTTACGTTGTGCTCCTATAACATTTACAAGAATGATTAACATAGTGTTTGGAGACTTGTTAGGGGATATATTGCATGCCTATATGGATGATCTTGTAATCTTTTCCAACACCTTAGAAGAACATCTACGTAAGTTAGAACTAGTACTACAGAGATTAAGACAACATAACTTAAGGGTAAAGATTAGTAAGTGTGAATTTTTCAAAACAGAATTAATATATTTGGGTTTCATGGTGTCAAGCCAAGGTCTTAAAGTAGTCCATGATAAGGTGTCGGCTATACGTAATTTTCCCATACCTACTAATGTCAAGGGAATACAGCAATTTCTGGGTTGTAGTGGATATTACAGGCGTTTTATACGCAACTAATCAATAATAGCCGCTCCTTTAACTGATCTTACGAAGAAGGGCGTAGATTTCATATGGTCTGAGCAACATCAACAGGCGTTTAATACTTTGAAAGATGAACTGTGTAGTTCTCCTATCTTAAAATTTCCTGACTTCGGTAAGGAATTCTTCATTGCAACAGACGCCTCAGACTTAGGAGTAGGAGGGGTATTGCTTCAGCAATATGATAAACAGTTTTTCCCGATAGCTTTCTATTCTCGAAAATTGAGAACTTCCGAAAGTAAGTATGCAGTAATAGACAAGGAAGGACTAGCTATTGTTAATTCGCTAGTGCATTTTAAGTTCATAATTTACGGTTATCCCGTTAAGGTTCTTACTGACCATAAACCACTAACAGAGTTCTTTAAAGGCTTCAATCACAGCCCTAAACGAACTCGGTGGCATTTAATCATTCAAGATTTTGGCGCAAGAATCGGGTATTTACCTGGGAAAGCAAATATCATTGCGGATGCATTATCACGCAACCCCGTGTCATCTTGTACGGAGTCTTTAGCTGAATTAATAGATATATCAACATCCATGCCTATTGTAAAAACAATATCTGAACAAGAAGATTTAGGCTGGAGTGCTGAATTGTTACAGACTGAGCAAAGAAAAGATCAGAAAATAGAAACAATTATAAATGCTTTGAAAGGCAATCATAAAGAAAAAGAATATTTAAAGTATAAGCAGCAGAATTATATAATCAAAGATAATATTCTGTGTAGGACTGTGACAAGGAAAACCCGCAATACACCACATGTAACTAACGACCAGGTAGTAGTACCAATCTCACTTATTTCCACTGTCCTGAATTGGTTGCATTCAAATCCATTACATGGACACCCTGGGTTCTCATTAATGTCACAGAAAGCCAAATCATTGTTTTATTGGCATACAATGCTTACAGATATAAAAAGACACATAGCTAATTGTCGCACATGTCAGGAAAACAAAGGGCATACGAACACACCTGTCAGCCTAGGAGCTTATCCTGTTCCCAATCAACCCTTTGAAAGAATACATTTAGATTTGTTAACAGGATTTTACGAGTCAGACAGAGGAAATAAGCACCTCTTAGTAATTATAGATGCTTTAACTCGATATACAGAACTAATAGCGCTTAAAACTAAAAATGCGATTGAATGCGCTAGGAAGTTTTACGAGTGTTACATTTGTAAACATGGAATTCCACACATGATAATCTCAGACTCGGGTGGTGAATTTAATAATCACTTTCTTACCTCATTGTGTGAATTCCTCAACATAAAGAAGATTAATACCATGATATATCACCCAGAGTCGAATGGGCTAGTGGAAAGAGCAAATAGGAAGATATTAAATATATTGAGGGTAACACTAGGGGGTTCAGACCCCAACTGGGATACTGTATTGCAATACCGGCGGCACTGAGTACTCTGAATCATTCATATCATATATCAATTAAAATGTCACCGCATGAAGCATTGTATGGTACCCCAGTTAGAACACCTTTCCATGTATTAACGCCTACAACTAATCTATCAAATCCTTTAAAAGAATGTATAAATGCAAGTATAAGTCGATATGATATCCTTCGAAAGAATTTAGAAGAATCACAAATCATAATGAAAAGGAATCATGATAAAATAGCGAAACCAACTAAAACATATACCGTGGGTGATAACATCTATATTCAAATCAATGTCAGAAAAGGGCTCAACTATAAACTAACACCTAAGTTTGAAGGCCCATTTAACATTTTGGAAACATTAACGGCCAATAGGTTTAGAATTCAAAACGTAGCCCAACCCACGGATGAGAGAATAGTACCATTGTCTCACATAAGAAATTAAAAAAAGAAAAGAGAGGAAAAGAAGTGAGGAAAAATTTTATTTTTGTGTGACTAAAAGTTTTCTTTTTAATACAGGAGTAATTACATATATTTTTTCTCGTTACAGGTTTCCAAGATGAATTTTTTGTTGTTGGGAGTGATATTGTTCGCTCAGACATTTTTCTCGTATGGGATGAGTTCTAAGACTAAGAATATATATTTTGAATATGGCAATATAGTTGAAAGACAAGAAGACATTTTTATTACATCAACCAACGTAATTGTCGAAGTGCATATGCAAGCAATTTTTCTTCAAGAGAATGATGTCACTAGCTTAAGAACCGCCATTTCAAGGTTTTCTGCATCATTGGATGAGTTGCATAGGAGACATTTTCATTTGACTACTAAGAGTTTGCTTGGATCAACATTAAAAGTTGCAGAGATGCTATCTGATGACTTGAAAAATAAGACTGGCGAGACAGGATCTTTGGCTTATGACCTTTTGATGTGGACTGTAGGACACGAACATAAAGAAAGACGGAATCCGTTCATTTATGCTGCATTAAGCATCTTTGGGTCTGTTGCAAGTTTAGGTTTAGGACTTTCCAATCGTCTTAAAATTAGTAATCAAAATAAGAAAATTGAGTTCTTGACTCATAAAGATGAATTGATTATGTCAGAACTAAGGGATCAGTTAGCTTCAATCAATAAAATTATGGATTTGTTAAATGAACATTCAGATAATATCGTTCAAATTATGGAAGTACAGGATTTGTTGGCAACATTAACGTATTATAATTCAAAGATAGATCACATACATAACAGAATTGCACATTTCATTGAGAAATCCAAGGATTATGTAGAAGCTATCACGTTAGCAACTAAAGGTGTATTGTCGCCCCATTTGTTGCCTATACGTTACTTAAAATTAGTTCTGGAGAACGGAAGGGATAAACTAGGCTATGTTCCTTTGTTAGACGAACATAGGTTAGAATTTTATTACAGCCTAATTACAGTAAACGTAGATAATAACAAGATTAGGATTACAATTCCCTTTGATTCTTCTGATGCCTGGCAATCTTACAGGATATCACCATTTCCGACTTTCATGACGAATCACTCAAATCCAGTAATATCCAGTTTGACAGGACACGTATTGATTTCCCCAGACAAGGAAACATATACGGTCATTAAAGACTTAAATCAATTAACTCACTGTTCAGACGCAATGGATAGAAAAATATGTACAGCTGACTCATTTGAATTCCGTAAAAACTTAATGGATTCATGCGAGTTAGGTATAGTGCTAGACGGTGCTCTCTCCCATACAAGTGAAAATTGTCTGGATAAGCTTTATCCCTTTGACAATAAGGAATTCAATTGCAGACTAAATAATGGCTCGTGGATACGATACGACAAGGACGGCTTCAATGTATCATGCCCTGACGGATCCACATCCTTCAACCACATCTTCGTCGCAGCAGATGGCTGTATCGGGACTTCCCCGAATTCCATGGTGACTGGTCTACGGACAATCATCAGAGAACGAGCTTACTTCGCGAACTTCACGTGGACCTCTACAATGCCCGCACTTCCTCTCCCCTACAACGGAAGTGTGGCAAAGCGGTTGATGAAACTTACCGAAAAGGACCACCTGTCACCGACTTATAAAGAGATTCTTCACCCCATAATACTGGCTAGTTTGTGTGTAACGGTGATAATTTTTATCGCCGTGAACATCCTTGTTTGGCGTAGGTTACGGCACAGCAAGCAGCTACAAAGGAACGAGTTGAATAGCCCTGACAATACCCCCTACCTGATCCAGTTCAAAGCTGTATGAGTGGCCACCTCATTCGCTAAGGGAGTAATTTGTCAGGAAGATGTTTGTATGAAAAGCTGATTAGTACGCTAGTAATATGTAATTAAAGAAATTCTCTACATTTGCATTGTTAAAAATACATTTAAAACATTTAAAAAAATAAATAAAATAAAAAAGGATATAAATCATTTTTTTCTCTCGGCATCTAATAAAAGTATATAAGCCGGAATGTTAAAAAAAGAAAAGAGAAAAAAAAAATATAATAAAATATATAACAGAATCTATGGGCATCTAATAAAATATATCAGCCCTATATATAAATATATATATATATGTACGAAACCGTGGTACGTGTACGTACCAGGAATTCGTATTTGTGCACTAAAAATTGAGTATCTTGTTTCTGACAAAGGTAACAATTATTCTTTATCAAGTTACCGAATCATTTGTAAGTCAGAATTTATTTTGTTTTTGGTACCATGTAATCATTTGCTAGCAATGTACCATATATATGATCTTGGTTTTATCATGCATTTTTCTTTTTGCTTTGGTAATATCTTTTTTGTATGCATTATTGTTATTATTTTTTGATGTGCCTGTTTGGACATTCGTCCTCAGTTGGTTATGGCTGATGTTAAACAAAGAATAATACGTATGTCCAGTCACACCTAATAACCATGTTTCGGCTTGTTGTTAAATTTTTGTAAAAAAAAATTGAGATAGCTGGCCGAGCTAATGTAATGATTAGAATAGTTAATATTACATGTTTAAAACAAATGACGTAATATGTCATGTTGGTTGGAAGAGCTAACCATGAGATTTGCTGTAGTCATTCAAATTATAAGCAGGATGTATAATGCTAACCTCGCAGATTGACATTCTTTCTTAACGTCAACACATTGTCTCCTCGTGTGAAAGTTTGTGACGTCACCGGATGCTGGTGTCTTCCGATTCCGTCACTTGGCTAAATTAAAGCAAGCATACGATATTTGTGATATCGGTAATTTATTCAGTTCATATCTAAACTTCACCAGAATTGGTCGTGTGGACCAACACAGCTTCCTCCAGTGATGGAGATGTTTAACTCTGTTGTTTATTAACAATAAAACTTAAAAACCATTAAGATGTATTCAGTAAACCATTTAAATACATCTGAAAACAACTCATACTCAAATGTGTGCTTAAGACAGTAGCACACCAATACATATAACGCCATCTAGGCTTTCAAGAATACCTTGGCAGTGTATTTCTTTCTCTCGATAGTCCTTAGCTCTGAAAGGAAAGTATATACACTATGAAATTTTCACCTTATGTTGAGTGTAGTTTAAACCGTCAACTGCATTTATAGCTACATTCAGGAACCCTATTTGTGTTAACTATATACACTGTTTTGTATATAACTCTTTCAGACCTCTGTGAATAAACTATCTGAAAATATCCTGTGTTCTCATTAAAAACACATCCTTCTGTGTTACCATATACGGTACTTATTAACTCGCAACAATTGCGAAATTATTCAACTGAGCAATACTGTGTATATTTATTAAATCTATTGAGGAGAATAATGAACCCCACTGAAAGGTTTTTGAAAAGAGCTAAAGAAAAACACAGCTCAAAGTATGATGGTCGGTTCAAAACCGCACCAGTAAAAGTATTTGTGGGCGATCGTATGTATTTGAAACGATTACAACCTAGGAAACACAAACTGGAGCCAGTGTATTTGGGTCCGTACCGAGTAAAGATGGTTAAATCTAACACAGTTGTGATACAAAGCATTATTAATGGCGCAGTGTCTGAACATCATCAGGCGCACATACATGTGGTGCCTAAAGAGGTAATTTTCATGACATTCCTCGAGTTGATGAGTAGAAATTTTTTTTTTCCTTTGCTAATGTTGTTGTCGTTTGAACAGACCTCCTTTCTTCTTTTGACGTTTTTTTCAATAAACTTGATGATAACTATGTGTTCCTCTGTTGATGCTTAATGTATACATAAAATCTGGTAATTTTGCGGAGTGTAGTAATACGTATAATATTGCTGAGTGAACCTAAAAACAATCAGAAGTTAAATAGGTCAGGTTAGATCTGTCAGGCGGATGCTGTATTCATGTATTTACATAATTCCTGGTTGCTGGGGCCGGGTGGTTCCCGAATGGCAAGTGGCTACAGGATTAAAGTTCAGCCTTGAGGATAGGCAGTGTTAGAGAATGTGTAGATGTGAATACCTTATACTTAATGTTATAAGAGAAGGGCGGGAAGATGAATGATTTTTTCGGGAAATCGGCTAGTGGCCACCGGTTAAAAGTTGCAAGTGCAAGTGTAGCAGTGATTTAAATGGCGAAACTGTGGTGGTGAGTTGTGTAGTGAAATTGTGCCGTAAACCCGGACAAGTAAAATCGAGGGATGAAGGAATATCTATTCCTACCCCTGTTCCGCCCAAAAAAGCCCGTATTGCCCACAACCAGAGGGAGGTTATTGATGAGGTTGTGTAAGATGGGTGTCATTATGATTTTTTTTTTTTCACTGGGTATTCTGTATTTTAGTTGCAGAGGTCTTTAGAAGAAATGAGTAGAATTATCTATATTGTATTGTGTACATTTTTTCATGCAATATTTCATTTTTAATTTCTTTTTATGGAAGATATGTTATCTTTTGGGGGGGGTGATTATTATATATTTTGTGTTGCATTTCTCTTTAGCACATGCCATGCCTATTCTGGGTTGGAGTGTCCTCTATATATCATAGACTAGTGAGGGCAAGTGTGCACCTCCTCTTAGAGTGAGAAGCTTGTGGGGGGGGGGAATGTCCTAATTCTAGTATGTAGATATGTGTTGTACGTCAAGGTAAATGAACTCTATAATCATGAGAATTCCACAAAAACCTTTAACTCAGCATGTTGTAGCAAGATTGCATTTTTGATAGCGAGGAGAGTTTAGTTGCCTTTGCGCTTGACTAGACAGGCTCTC
>NC_090736.1:88820897-88825897 GCF_036898095.1 Palaemon carinicauda
GATAGTTCGTCGATATATGTTTGAAGACACTTACCAATTCCGTGGATCATTCCCAGGCGGCTGTCAGGAGGACTCTGTGCCAAACGTACTAGTTGCAATGGTAAATATGGTGCTGGATGGCCCCACCATCAAGAATCAAAGCCATTCCTCTTCAACACAAGCAGCTCTTTCCATTGCGCAGCTTCTCAAGTTCAACAGTGTCAAGCAAAGTCGGAAGCAGGGAGCAACCAAGACACAGGAGCCTCCAGCTGTCAGACACAGTACGTCTCAAGAAACTCCTCTTCCAACCTATGTTGGGCTGATGCTGTATGCTGAAACACGCAAGAGAGGACTTGTGGACAAGCTCTTCTCTCTGGGCCTAAGCATCTCATATGACAGAGTCCTACGTCTTTCTGCCCAGATGGGAAACAGCGTGTGTCAGCTGTACCGCATAGAGGAAGTGGTCTGCCTCTACCAGAATATTACACGGATGTACGTCCTGTTGCTTCTTCTGTCAAAGGGCAAATGATCCCAGCTACTTCTGTGACCTCTCTTAGACGCCACAACTGTGAGCAGCACATAGAAGATGAGTATATGTGGCTGGAGAACACGAGAAGTGTTCTCAAAGATGATGTTGAGGCCTGTGAAAACACATCATGGGCTGCATACCATGCAAGGCACCAAGATCCAAAGCAACCAGTCATCACACCAACGCCCGTGCTCCCTCCACCAACAGACTGGGGCTGACATCGGAGTGATGATGGGCTCTACACACCACTCTGGACCACACTCCCTGAGGCATCCAAGGCCTGCTATGAGCTGGTGTCTTGCGGATGCAAGAAAGGCTGCAAAAACCGCTGCAAGTGCAAGAACGCTTCACTGCAATGCACTGGTCTATGTTTCTGTGAAGGCGAATGCCAGTAGATTGGGACAGAAAACTTGCTAACCAACATTATGATCTGTAGACATTCATAATTCTGGTGACCAGATTTGAAAAGTTCGGAATCATAATTAACATAGTGTGGCAAAATCTACGTTATTGTATTACATGTATGTACTGCAGGATTACACAAGTACTGTGCCTAGAGACTGGGCTTTTGGTCGACTATATAACTACAATCTGACCATACTGTAAACTTCCCGTACTCTGTGTATTATTTTGACTAGCAATTTTGCCAGCAATTTGAAATAAAAAAGCAACTTGAGCAATTAAAGTGTGTTCCTGAAATCAGGTACTGGTTATTAGAGGTATTATGTCATTGAGTATTGAAATCTTCATCAAATGTCCACTTTTTCCACAAAATGGCGGCCAGTTTGGGGGCCATTTTTGAGAAGATTCATCTAAATATCTGTTAAACATTTATTGATGTTAATTCTGATATAAAAAAAGGGAATTTTGGCCCATCTAGCACCAAACTAACGACACATAATGAAGTCTATGTAATGACGCTAATGTTAAATGGCAGCCATTTTGAACAATGGCCGCCATATCTTCCTAAGGGCTAATCTTGAATGCCTCCATATCCAAAAATGTTTAGAATATATTAATCTACATGTGTGCCAATTTTGGTGCTTTTAGACCAATTTGAACAATTGGTCTGCTATGCCGCTGTACTATATAGATTTCCTGAATAGTTATCGAAAAATATAGTCGTACTGATATATTTGAATTCATATGAGAGAGAGAGAGAGAGAGAGAGAGAGAGAGAGAGAGAGAGAGAGAGAGAGAGAGTTCAAGGATAAGTTAAATAAGATCATAAGAAATCTCTAAATGTTTAAACTAAATCTCTCTACCAAAGAGCAAATAGTCCCCGCGGGTGGACTAAAAAATCATTTAGACATCCAAAATTCTTGTAACTCTCTCTCTCTCTCTCTCTCTCTCTCTCTCTCTCTCTCTCTCTCTCTCTATACATACATACATATATATATATATATATATATATATATATATATATATATACATACATATATATATATATATATATATATATATATATATATATATATATATATATATATATATATTTCCTTTATCTAATATTTTACATTATTTGGAAGTGCCCAAGAATCACACCAAACTGCTAACTTCTTTGCAAGCTTGTGTTGGATTTGTATTTCTTTTGGGATCACATGTTTCAAAGATGTTCAGTGACCACCTAAAAACACAAGCAAACCAAAACCACATATGATATTGGTTGATATTCAGGCGTAGTCGCTGGTAACGTGGTTTCATTCTTTTTTTTTTTTTTTTTTTTAATCAAATCGTGGTTTGGTTATGAATGATTTGTTATTTTAATGAAATCACCCCGTCATATTCCCTTTTCTTGATTCGTAACAGCAGTAAGGAACCAATGTCTTATCTTATTTCATGAACTCTCATAGCGATTCATGGCGGTTAACCTTTTTCAATGCATGCTCTCTTTTCAAATCAGCATAAATTCTTGCACCTTTGAAGTGTTGAAATACAAGAGAAAAACAACTTAAATGCTATGATATAAAGTAGATCTGGTGTGTAGTAAATGAAAATATGCTTCTAGGACAAATGCTGTTACTGTTTTTCAGAAAAAAAGTAAACCTGTGTATAATAAG
Source organism: Palaemon carinicauda (assembly GCF_036898095.1). Classification (NCBI taxonomy): domain Eukaryota; kingdom Metazoa; phylum Arthropoda; class Malacostraca; order Decapoda; family Palaemonidae; genus Palaemon; species Palaemon carinicauda. Next base: position 88,823,466 of record NC_090736.1, read on the forward strand.
TATATATATTTTTTTTTCATATTCATACGGTTAGGAACCGATCACACACCTCATAGGAGAGCAGACAACTTTGATTAAGAAACATCGAGTGAGATCAATCACAACTTTGTTGATACCATTGTCATGAATTGTGGCTATTAGGGATCCGTCTATTTGCTATATAGGTGTTGCTTTTTGGTTCAGTTTGTAAAGAATGAAGCTATTTGTTTATGTGATTCATAAAATTCCGACAATTGTCACTCAAATTAGTGAATATGATATCCCTAATTACCAAAACTTTGTTACTTTGGACAATTTTGACAAGGGAAATTTTAATTCTGTAATGATTTTATAAACTTGCTGTAGAAACCTATATATAACCCGGAAGAAATAAGTCTCTAATTTTGATCTTACACTTTTCTTGCAAGTTGGTTTGGTTTTGAAATGTCGGAGACACCCTAATTTCCCAAAATTTGTGGGTTATGGATTCCTTGGGAAATTAGTATCAATATCTAAAACCAGCTCAAGCCATGTCTTTAGCCTAGACTATACATGTATATGCTGCCCATAAATTTTTACACGCCAAGTTTTGTAGCCGATGGTTTTATTAGTCATTATAGCTACAAATTAGCAATGGTAATAATTGATTATTCTAGACTGAGAAGATACTATTATTATTATTATTATTAAATGCTAAGCTACAACCCTAGTTGGAAAAGCAGGATGTTATAAGCCCAGGGGCCCCAACAGGGAAAATAGCCCAGTGAGGAAAGGAGGAAAGGAAATAAGGAAAAATAAAATATTTTAGGAATAGTAACAATATTCAAATAAATAATTCCTATTTAAACTATAAAAACTTTAAAGAGAACAAGAGGAAGAGGAACTAGATAGAAAAGTGTACCCGAGTGTACCCTCAAGCAAGAGAACTCTAACCCAAGGCAGTGTAAGACCATGGTTCAGAGGCTATGGCACTACCCAAGAATAGAGAACAATGGTTTGATTTTGGAGCGTCCTTCTCCTAGAAGAGCTGCTTACCATAGCTAAAGTCTCTTCTACCCTTACCAAGAGGAAAGTAGCCACTGAACAATTACAGTGCAGTAGTTAACCCCTTGGGTGAAGAAGAATTGTCTAGTAATCACAGTGTTGTCAGGTGAGGACAGAGGAGAATCTGTAAAGGATAGGCCAGACTATTCGGTGTCTATGTAAGCAAAGGGAAAGAACCGTAACCAGAGAGAAGGGTCCTATGTAGTACTATCTGGTCAGTCAAAGGACCCCATAACTCTCTAGCGGTAGTATCTCAACGGGCGGCTGGTGCCCAGGCCAACCTACTACCTAGTATGGTATAGGATTTGCATATATAACTTAGATGAATTACCAACATTTTTTTTTTTTAACCTGGCCATCATTTCAATTGGTTGCATTTTATGCTATATTGCATGTAAAAAAATAATAAATGAATAGTAATTTAATCTATTTCATGTTAAATTACATGTAACGAAAAAAATTATATGAGACAATATAATTGGATATATTTCATGTTATATTCCATGTAAAAATAATAAATAAATAACAAAGGAAGCAGATTTATTGTATACATAACATGCATTATATTGCATGTAGATATAAAGATTTGGAATACTCATAACAGAGTTACAAATGAATGACCTTGTCAATAGCTGGTCCAACCCTCGTCGGCATCTATCATCTCATTTAGACGTGTAGGCATGGAGGCCACGAGCCGTTCGCAAATGATTGGTCGGCGTCGCACAAACTCCCATGCCTCTCTCACCGATTGGTCAGTAGCATCACATGTCCGTTCTGGTCCCATCTTTATTTCCTGCTTCATTATTCCCCACAGATTCTCAATAGGGTTTATATCACAGCCTTTGGTGGGCCAGTCCATCATCAAAATTTCAGGGTGCCTCCTGAACCACTCGATCACAATGTGGGCTGTGTGTATACATCTATTGTCTTGGACAAATATGATGGGATCGCCGTCAGGGATTGCCATGGCTCTTCTTGTTGGAAGCATCACATCATCAAGAATAGATATATATTTCCTGGCATTCAAGGGGCCGTTAATTCTTGCTAATTCCATCCCCAATAACTTACCCCAACCCTCCAACTCCTGGCTCTCTCCTGAATATTGTTTGCATCATATCTTGTGCTGATGCGACGCCAGACATGCCTTGCTCCAGCCTCAACTGACGTGAAATAAGTTTCATCGCTAAATATCACATTTTTCCAAAATTCAAAATCTTCAGGTAGTTGTTGCAGAGCAAAGCCCAGACGGGTGCCATTCCTCAACCTGTCCTTTGACAGCTGGAACATCACAGCTGATTGAGTGCTCCCTCAGTCGACATCTAGTTGTCTGTGCAGTACATGGGAGATGAAGCCCTTGTGTGATAGCTACAGATGCTTTGATGGAGTTAGCTGTGGATACAGCCAGGATT
>NC_090736.1:88835897-88933397 GCF_036898095.1 Palaemon carinicauda
ACAGACAAAAGGGGGCTTAGCCTCCTTAGGTCACTACCGAAGGTTTCTGTGGATATGATTCCTTCTTTTGTGATCTACCAGACTAGTCCTTGTTGCTGTTCTCGGGGGAAGATAAGTTTCTTTCCCTGGGAGTAGCAACACCTTCCTTGCTTTGGTGCTCTGGGAGCTGGCAAGTATTGCTGGCCTTCCCCCTTATATCTCCCTTAGGCTAAGATAAGTTTCTTGGCTGCGGGTGATCCGTCACTAAAGTAAGGTCGGTAGGACCCTCTTGTCCCTTCCCCCTCTATCTCCGTAATGGCCTAGCCATTACTGTACTGTACGTCGTTCTACATCAGGACCTAGTATAGGTTAGGATGTGGAATTGACTCAGCCCCTTGCCGGCCGGCAAGGGTCTTATATTTTTGAGTGCTGCCCGGACCTCCCTTGGTCCCTCTTCCATGCCTGCCTGTAGAGCCAGACGGCATTGGTCAGGAAGCCTGAATTAGATTCTCCCCTTCCTTATATGCACTCTTTCGGATTGCCGGGCTTGGAGGTAGTGTACACTCTTATCCCGGCATCCATTCTATTTTTCTTCTAGTGCTGTACCCGACCCGGCTGCCGGCCTATGAGGCCGGCAGCCGGACAGGTGTAGTCCTCTGGTTCTTTTGCTGCCGGCTGGCATCGGTCTTGTACCTTTGCCGGCCGGCTTATGTCAGCCCTTGTCTGCCGGTCACCAAGAGTGTGGCCGGCAGCTGGGTACTACCTTGTGTAGTTGCCGGCCGGCAGCCATTGCCGGCCGACATTGGCTGTTGCCGGCCGGCAGTTGCTGCCGGCCGGCACATGCATTTGAACCAGAGTGCTGCCGCCTTATAGCTGTTAAGTAGTATACTTTAAAGCTAGTTATGGTGTGTGCCAGCCGGCAAGTGCCGGCCGGCACGTATCCCCCTATACTGTACTAGTATTCTTCAGTATAACATATACAGTAAGAAGAAAACTATGGTAAGGGTGTTGGTACAGCACTGTGTGTTCTAACACTTTTGTGTTTTCTTGCACAGTCCTTTGCTGTTGCCCTACAGATAGGAAAGTGAGTTCTTTCCTGTCTATTATCCAGGTTTTTAAAATCATTGCTTAGGTGTGAGCTCCACCTGTTTCCTTTGGAAACTTTGCATCGGTTACTCTAGAAGAGATTAACCATTTGATTTTATTATCTGGAAGGCTGCAGCAATGGGTTGTGAGGGAAACACAAGTGTGTGTCTTTCCTTTCTGAATTGTTATGCTATACTATGCATATCCAGTGATACATAGTTCACTTGATACTCATGGAAATTTCTTCTCTTTACAGAAGGACACTCCGAAGTGCGGAAGTGCTTTCTGCAACGTCCGCAGCAAGAACCTCTGCGGACATGAGTTTTGTAGGAGACACGCAGCATACGCTGTCTCCAAGGATGATCTCCGGTATTGGGACCCTCAGGTATGTACTGTGTGCACTAACCTGATTACTGAGACCTTTGATTCCCCTAGGACGGAGGAATCAAGGGATATAGCTAGGAAGAAGCTTCGTACCTGGGTAAGGGGCTTCCAAAAGAACACTTCTGGCCCTTATCTTCCAAGTGAGAAGATGAGGGCGTATCTTTTCCCTAAGGCATCAGCTGATGCAGTGATTCCCCAGCCACAAGAGGAGATCCCCTAAGTTCAGATCCAGGTGGATGCTGAAGTCGCGGTCGCGATGCAAGACATCCAGTTAGATGACAGGATGTCTGATGTGGACGAGTGTCTGGAGGAAGACCTCCTGGCAGAAGCCCAGGATGAAGTTCAAACCCCAGACGTTGTAGAGGTAGACGTCGACGAGGTGTCGGCTACCCCGGTTCAGATTCCGGAGCCTATTCCCTCAACATCGGCCGGTCTCCCAGTAGAGCTGCGACAGGCCCTCTCTTCTATTGTTGGAATGATCCAACAAATGCAGAAGGAGAATCAGGAGAAGGCGGCTGCAATGGAACTGCGAATGCAGTGCCTTGCAGAATCACATGGGCCCCAGAAAAAGCTCAATGTGAAAGACCTTCCCTTGTGCTCAGATGCTAACCCATGGAGGTATGCTGAGCACATGCCGATGACGACTGGAAAGATCGTCATCTCGGATAAGCTGGGCTCAGTTCCCCTGGAGGAGGTGGAATTCTGGCCCAGCAAGGCATCATATCCGGACTGTTATGTCCGGCTGAGGAAGGAACCAGCTTCAAAGGAGGAGACAGAGCCGAAGGAGGTCATAGTGATGGACCATGCTAAGGCTCAAGCTCTACTTTCATCCTCGATGAAAGAGAGGGGCTTCTCTAACTCAAAGGTAGCCGCATTGAACAGGAAGCTCCCTTCCTTTGTGTCCTCGCCTACTAGAGCCTTCCCCTTTTTACAGAAAGGGTTTCTGGCTGTACTAAAAGCAGTCGAGGCCGGCAAGCCTTGCCCCTCCCTAGAGGAGTGTAAACCCTTGTAGCTGGCCCTGCCTATGGACCACAAAGACTGGAAGGACGTCCATCTTACGTTCTCAGTTGGAAAGTTGGAGGCTGATATTGCCGGACGTCAGTTCGGCGAGGACCTCCCTAAGCTGTCTGACTTTCTTTTGCGAAGAGAGTTCGATACAAAAGAAAGACTGACTGCCTCAATGTCTCTTCAGACTACTCTCGAGACGATGGCAAGTGACCCCAAGGTCCATGAAATGTTCATGGTAGTGGCCAAGACTCATCTGGCCACAGTGACAAAGGACCTTAATCGCTTCGTCAAGGCAAGGAGAGCTTGTAGGGAGTTTGTGTTTACCTCGGCTACGGTGAGGCACGAGCCAAGGAAACTAATCTCCTCCAACATTTGGGGAAAAGACCTTTTCCCTACCGACTTGGTCAAAGAAGTTGTTGATAAGGCTGCCTTGGAGAATAGAAACCTTCTCCAGAAGTGGGGCCTGGCTATCAAAAGAAAGTCTTCCCCGGATGAGGGTCCTCAACCAAAGAGGAAGACTATGAGGACTAGGCTACCGTCTCGGCCAGCCAAGCCTGTTAGACAGCAACAGCAACTGCAATTGCCATTGCCCCCAGTGCCCCAGATCGTGGCACAAACCCCGACCACTTTCCAGTGGGTACCCCAGGCCGTGTCGACACAGTCCACGGCATTCACCCCAGCGTTCGAAGAGCAGTCTACTTCCTTTCGAGCAAAGCCTAGAGGAGCAGCCAGAGGCTCGTCTAGACGCCCCTCAAGGGGAAAGGGATTCAGGGGTGGTCGTGGTCAGGAAGGCAAGACCTCAGGACGGCAGTCCAAGTGAGGTGATACCGGTAGGAGAGAGACTTCTGAAATTTCGGGATCGGTGGACCTTCGATCCCTGGGCCCACAGCCTACTCAAGAATGGACTGGGCGGGAGCTGGTACAGCACTCCACCCCCGTGCCTTCGGTTTTTCCAACACTCCACCCCCGTTATGGAGGAGTACGTTCAAGAACTGTTGGAGAAAAAAGGTGATCCGAAGGGTGAAGCCCAACAATTTCTAAGGGAGGCTGTTTTGTGTTCCCAAGAAAGACTCGGAAAAGCTCAGAGTCATTCTGGACTTGTCGCCACTCAACAAGTTCATAGTGAATTGCAAATTCAAAATGCTAACACTGCAACACATAAGGACCTTACTGCCCAAGAGGGCATATTCCGTCTCTATAGACTTGTCAGACGCCTATTGGCACATTCCAATTAGCCATCGACTCTCCCCCTACCTAGGGTTCAGGCTACAACGAAGACTATACGCCTTCGGAGCCATGCCATTTCGGGCTAAACATAGCCCCAAGGATTTTTACGAAGCTTGCGAGCGTAGCTCTCAAACAATTACGCCTAAAGGGAATTCAGGTAGTAGCCTACCTGGACGACTGGTTGGTGTGGGCAGCATCCGAGACAGAATGCTTGCAAGCTTCCAGTCAAGTGATCCAGTTCCTAGAGTACCTAGGCTTCAAGATTAACAGAAAAAAGTCTCGACTTTCTCCATCTCAAAAGTTCCAGTGGCTGGGAATCCACTGGGACCTTTTGTCACACCGTTTCTCCATCCCGGCGAAGAAAAGGAAGGAGATAGCGGGTTCTGTCAAGAGACTTCTAGATTCCGAAAGGATATCAAGACGCGAGCAGGAGAGGGTACTGCGCTCTCTCCAGTTTGCTTCGGTGACAGACCCAGTGCTAAGAGCACAGCTAAAGGATGCAATCGGAGTTTGGAGAAGTTATGCATCAAACGCGCGAAGAGATCTGAGAAGACCAGCCGCTTCGGCTAAGTACTCTTCTCAGGCCTTGGTCCCAAGCCAGACATCTAAAGAAGTCGGTTCTTCTTCAGCCACCTCCCCCGTCGGTGACGATTCACTCAAGACGCCTCGAAGGAGGGATGGGGAGGTCACTCTCATCGGAAAAAAGTCCAGGGGACTTGGTCCAATCTATTCAAGACCTTTCACATAAAACTTTCTAGAAGCTTGGGCAGTGCTCCTTACCTTAAAGAAAGTCTCCCCGCGTCACTCGATCCACATAAGGTTGGTGATGGACAGCGAGGTAGTTGTGAGATACTTGAATCGACAAGGATCGAGGTCACCACCTCTCAACCAGGTGATGTTGGCCATCTTCCGATTGGCGGAAAAGAAGAAGTGGTACCTGTCGGCAGTTCACCTTCAAGGAGTCCGCAATGTGACAGCGGACGCTCTATCCAGGTTCACACCGATAGAGTCGGAATGGTCCTTAGACGCAGGATCATTCTCCTTCATTCTGAATCAGTCCCAGAACTGCAGATAGACCTCTTTGCGACGAAAGACAACAAGAAGTTGCCCCTGTACGTGCCCCGTACGAGGACCCCTTAGCGGAAGCAGTGGACGCGATGTCCCTCGACTGGAACAGATGGTCCAAGATTTATCTGTTCCCTCCTCACAACCTTCTGTTGAGGGTCCTCAACAAACTGAGATCCTTCAAGGGGTAGCGGCAATAGTGGCCCACAAGTGGCCGAACAGCGTGTGGTTCCTCCTGGCATTGGAACTGTAGCTGAAGTTTGTACCGCTACCAGATCCAGTTCTGACCCAGCGAGTCCAGAAGTCAACTGTCTGCGCTTCATTACAGAAAACCCGGACCTTGCAGCTCATGATTTTCTCTCCCTAGCGGTGAGAAAGCGTTTCGGGATTTCGAAAGCCAGCATAGACTTCCTTGAGGAATATAAGTGCAAATCTACTAGAAGGCAATATGAGTCATCTTGGAGAAAATGGGTGGCCTTTTGTCAAGGCGAAGAATCCGCAGGAGTTCTTGACAGACTTCTGCTTATCTTTCTTCTCCACCTCCATGGTCAAGGATTGGCAGCTAACACGATTTCAGCGTGTAAGTCTGCTTTGACAAGACCCATTCTATATGCCTTCCAGGTCGACCTAGGTAACGAGATCTTTAATAAAGTCCCGAAAGCCTGTGCTAGGCTCAGACCTTCAGCACCTCCAAAGCCCATTTCATGGTCTTTAGACAAGTTCTTCATTTCTCTTCTCTGTTGAGCAATGAAGAGTGTGCGTTAAAGGATTTGACTCAAAAAGTTATTTTCCTATTTTGCACTCGCGTCCGGGGCCAGGGTTAGTGAGATTGTAGCCTCTCGAGAGAGGCAGGTCGTGTTCAGTTCCTGGATGGGGGAGAACTGAACCTGTTTCCGGATCCTACGTTTCTCGCCAAGAATGGGTTACCCACCAACAGGTGGGGTCCCTGGAGAATCTGCCCTCTGAAAGAAGATGCATCTCTATGTCCAGTAGAATGCCTAAAGGTCTATCTTCATAGAACTTCAGACTTCAAGGGTGGTCAACTATTCAGGGGAGAAACATCAGGCTCAAATTTATCTCTGAATCAACTCAGAGCGAAAATCACATATTTTATTCGCAGAGCGGATCCTGACAATACACCCGCAGGTCACGATCCGAGGAAAGTTGTCTCATCCTTAAATTTCTTTAATTGTATGGATTTTGAACATCTCCGTTCATACACTGGCTGGAAGTCTTCCAGAGTGTTCTTTCGCCACTATGCGAAGCAAGTAGAGGAACTAAAGAGATCTGTGGTAGCAGTGGGTCGCGGTGTTAACCCTACTGTTTAACTCTGCGAGGAACAGTGGTCTTAATTGGGACGATTAATTCCAGGGTGAGTGTGTAGTTACATACTGTACTACAAACTAAGTGAGGGCACTGTGTTGCCCATGTAGACTGTTCCATTTCCGAAGGTGAACCTAGCATAAGTGCAGACATGTGTGCCGAGCGTTTCTAACGCTAATGTCATTGATTTGTAATACAGACTTTTATGACTTTGATACCTCGGTATCTTAAAAGTGGCATTTAATGTTTTTTCTTTCAGACAAACAAGCTCTGTTTACTATCATACTTATGCTTAAAGTTTTGGGTTATCCTCTTCTTATATATATATATATATATATATAATCGTGGTTAACCTGTCTATTTATTGCCTGTCAATAAACTGGTTCTTGAGAACCTTGCGTCTCCTTCACCTGTGTCAATTTATTGGTATAATTGAGCATTCATTCTATGTACCTTATCTGGGATAATTTTAATAGAATTGTTCCTTTATGCAAGCTATGTTGCATTGGTTTTCCTCCTATGCGGATATAAAACCTTTGTCCAATACAAGTATTGTGCGGAGAACTGGTCGATATTTCATATTGACACAGTGGTTCTTTACAAACTATGCTTTTCTTAATATAGGGCGAGACCACTATATTAGCTTGCCTGGTATTCATACATAGGTATATGTACTCTTCGAGACTTTTCCAGAGTCTAGTAGGACTCTTCCCTGTAGGGGGCAAGAAGCTCTAACATGGTTTATAGTTAGTTGAAAAGATGTATAACGGTAACATCTTAGGTGTCTAGGTCTAGTCGACCGGGAAAAATTACATCCGGGGAGTACGGCACGTTCTGAGAATCCACAGATACAGTAATGCTCTGGTACACTTCCATCAGGACGACATGGCTTGAGCCCAAAAAACGGATTTTGAGCGAAGCGAAAAATCTATTTTTGGGTGAGATGGCCATGTCGTCCTGATGGACCCGCCCTTGCCTTTCTAAGAAAGGGCTGTAGGACCCCTCCCTACATACAGTATCTGTAGCACCTCGTGTACGCTACAAGGAATACAGATGGCGCCAGGATTGGCGCCAGGCACGCATACGAATCGGAGGATAGGGAAGCCTTGGGAGCGGCTCCCCTTTTTCTTTCCCGAATTCGTTTCTTGCCAATCGCCTCCTACGAGACGAAATCTCTGTCCAGGATGCAGATTGCCATGTGGCGTGTCAAGAATACGTCCTCTGATATGTCGCGATATCCCTTTCACGAGGGATACTCGCTCCAGGAGTTAGAATTCTGGTACCTTAAGGTAAATTCTCTGGGAATATCGCCGTAGTTGTAATATACCCTAGGAAGCTACCCTATAGGAACTTCCATCAGGACGACATGGCCATCTCACCCAAAAATAGATTTTTCGCTTCGCTCAAAATCCGTTATATAGCAACAGTGGACAAATGTGGGCAAAAATCAAGTTCATGAGGGTAAATATGCAAGATATAGAACTGAAGGCTTGTATGAACTATATAAGAAGGACAGTTATTGACCCCTTCAAGTATTTGGAGTAAATATATTGGTTGGTATGGGAAAGGGGATTCGATGTTCTGCTGATGAGCATTGTGGGTCTCATTTCATTTAATTCCTGCGCACTGTGGATTCATCCATATTCAGGAATTATACAGATTCATACTGCTTGAAGTTTTCATAAATAGATTCTGCAAAAATGATTTGTGCAAAAACAACTACTTATTGCATTCTGAATATAAATAGTAATTACGAAAGTGATTTATGCAAGCGATTCCATTTCTTTTATTCGAATGACCATGAATAGTAATTTCAATCCACAGAATCATTCCAGAAATTCGTTTGGCAAACAGTATTATCTATCATTTGTAAAGTACCTGAGATAGTTGTAAAAAAACATTTTTATGGAAACAATACTATTCTTGAAACTGAAGGCATGGACGTTTTATGGCAGACTGGAAATGGTTTTGCTTCATCCAAATAAGTCTTCTCGGCATATTAGGTTACCTAGAGCCGCGGATAGACGAAGGTCTAAAGCTTGGGGCCAAGCCGATTACAGAGACTTGAGCAAACGAAGGCAGATAAAGAATCTTAACCGAAACAGGGACACACATACACACTCATATACAAATCGTGTAGAAGTCATAGTTTTTAGTTTTAGAACGTGCCTGGTGATATGTATAGTTTTTGTGAGAGAGAGAGAGAGAGAGAGAGAGAGAGAGAGAGAGAGAGAGAGAGAGAGAGAGACCAGTCCCCATAAATGAAAGTAAATATCAGAGAGAGAGAGAGAGAGAGAGAGAGAGAGAGCGCACCCAGTCCCTATAAATGGAAGTAAACATCAGAGAGAGTGAGAGAGATATTATCCGTTTAGGGCAGATGAAGGCGGCAGGGAGCGGTGTGGCATTCCCTTGAGAACAGGATGGCGAAACTTCAATGGGTGAATACCTGGATTGCATTTAAATCTCCCTCATTTCGGTAGAGTGATTACGACCGAGAAGCACTTCAGCTTTAACCTGGATTTAGAATGAAGACAGTTAAGGATTTGTACGAAAGAGTTGTGAGGGGAATATTATTTGTACGGGAAGTACTATATGTATGGTGCACCGCATATGGGGTTGTATTGTAAAATATAGTAATTTGAGGAAATAGCGATTTTCATAGTGAAAATTTATGGACAATTGTTTGTATGTGAAATAATTTATTTTGAGAAATTGGGAATTGGGTAACGCAAAATGTATGGGTTATATTGCGAAATAGGGATTGAATTAGGAAAATAGGTATTTGAAAAAAAAAGAAAAAAAAGCTACCAGGGAATATTAGTATATGTATTCGTAATTGAAATTTGTATTGGAAAATAGGGAACTGTATGGTAAAATAAGAAGTATATAAAAGTAATGATTTGTTGGGGAAAATATGGACTTGTGTGGGAATATAGAGTTTATGGAAAATAGGGCTTTGTATGTGAAAACATAGATTTGCATAGCGAGTTCAATAGAAAAGTGGAGTTACAAGGAAACAGGGAATTACATGGGGTAATAGAATTTCCAGGGAAAGTAGGGAATTAAATGAAAAACAGATTTTAGTGGAAAATATAGTTATAAAAGATATTGACTTCATTGGAAAATAGTGATTTTAAGGATAAGTAGTGATTTCCATTCGAGAATAGGGAGCTGCACGAGAAATGGGAAGTTGTAGTATTGGAAAGGGAGCATAATGGGAAGAAGAGAATTGAATATTATAGTAAGGATGATAGAGTTGTATATAGAAATAGGGAGTTGGGATTAGAAATGAATGAGATATGGCTCAAAGTTTTGAATTACCATGTATGAACACCTGCTTTCAGAATTTGGATAAGCACCTGATAACATATGAAAGTGGAAGAGTGGAAAGCTAAATAGATTACATTCTAGTTAGAGAAGCTGACAGAAGCAATGTGAGGAATTGTAAAGGGATTTTTGGGGATGCTTGTTTTAAACAATATAGTCTGGTAGTGATGAATTTTAAGATGAGAGGTAGAAAACCTAAGAAGAGAAAGAGAAGATATAGAATTAAGGTTTTGGACCTGTATGGAGAGAAGAGTAAGCAATTTAAGAGGATTGTGAGAGAGAGAAGGCTGGAAAGGTTGAACTTGGATATTGAACGGGGTAACAGAGTGGAAAATAAATGGGTGGGTATGAAAGAAACATGTATAGGGAATACAGAGAGGTTAGTGGGAAGAACCAACGGGTTCATGTGTCAAAATGAGAAAAGTGGTGAAGGGACAGAGGTGCAACAGTAAGTTAAGAGAGAATTAAAGACATACAGGGACTGGAAAGAGGGCCTGCACAGGGTGCAGAGGAACGGTGCAGAAAAGAGGAAAAAAATTTTAGGAGGAAAGAAAGTATAGATATTGGGAGAATGGTAGATCAAGTAAATGAAAAGCTAGGAACAAGGTAAGGAGAAAAGGATATATATAGACTTGATGGAAAGGCAAAGACAGGATTTTGGGTAACTGGCAGTCGTCAGGGATAGAGATGTGCACATATTGCATAAGGATGGAGACATTGAGAGGAGATGGAGAGAATAATTTGAACAACTATTGAATACTGAAAATGAGAGAGAGAAGCTGGGAGAAGCACAAAGGGTGGAGTGGCCAGTGATGTAGATACGGAATACAAAAGTGAAGCGTGTGTTGAATAAAATGAAAAATTCTGAAATGTCAAGTTCATCAGTTTCAAATTGAAATGCTGAAGATACTAGCTACTGAGGAGGAAGAATGGATGTTGGTTTTATCAAGAGCAATATGGGAAGAGGAAATAATGCCTAAAGATTGAGAGGAGAGTCTAATGGTATTTATATTTATACAGAAAGGTGGTATCATGGAATGTGAAATACAGGGGAAAAGTTAACAGAGCATGGTTTGAAAGTTTGTGAGAGGGTACCAGATGAGAAATTGCAAAGATTGGGAAATAGCAGTATGAATTCATGAGGGGAAGAGGGACTGTGGATGATTTCTTTATCGTACAGCAGCTAAAGGAAAATAAGCTAGAGGGAAACCAGAAGCTCCTCTGTTTTTTTGTAGATGCAAAGATGGCTTATGATAGAATAGCAAGAGAAGTGATGTTTTGGTGCTTGGGGAAGAGGAAAGTCCCGGAAAAGTTGGGTAGAATGATAGATATGATATACAAAAGAACAAGAACAAAAGTAATAACAGCTGTTGGGGACCAGAAACCTTTGAAATTAGTGTTTGATCACACCAGGGGTCAGCATTAAGCCCGTTTTTATTAGTGCTGGTCATGGGTGTGTTAATTGAAGAGATCAGAAATGAAGAGTTGTGGGAGTTGCTATATGCAGATGATTTGGTGAATACTATTGAAAATGAGGAAGAATTACAGAGAAGAGTTCTAGAGTGGCAAGAGAGTTTGGAGAGTTGTGGCTTGATGGTAAATATGGATGAGACTGACGCTATTGTGAGCAGTAAGGAAGGTAGAGAGAGGATACCCACACATAAAGTAGAGGCTCAGTTCTAAAACAGGTGGAACAATTTAGATACTTGGGATCTACTATAAGGTAGGAGGGAAAGTGTGAGGCTGGAATTGAGAATAGGATAAAAGCAGCCTTGGGGAAGTGGACGGAGCTAGCAAAATGAGTATGTGATAAGTGGTGGGCTTTTCATCATTTAAAATAATGATATATAAATACTCTAGCTAGTATATTGGCAAAAGTACAAATAATCCATTTCCTCAAAGATGATTTGGTTGCTCGTTACCTTTATTGAATTACCTATAAATACTTTTACGGTAGACCTCATTCTCATTTTGGTAGTTACTGATTGTGGATGTAGACCTCGTACTTCATTAAAATAGCACCAACTTACTGTAATGTATAGGCATATGATCAGCTCTCAAGTTCCCTCTCTATCATTAGGGCCAGGTACCAACCTTCACCATCTCTAGCGGAAAAGGACGGCGAGGTTGCAGACACACGATTATTATTATTATTATTATTATTATTATTATTATTATTATTATTATTATTATTATTATTATTATTATTATTATATGATGAGAATAATGAACTTTGCAATAGAAATGACATTATTAATGTCTACAAATAAAAGAAAGGGAGAAGAAATCTGTCTAGGTCTTTGTTAGTTTATCTTATTCATCATCGCATACATATAAAGTCAGAAATTATAAAAATATCCGTATGCTGCTTCAGTTATTTTTATATTTTTTTTTCTTACCCGAGAAAAAGAGAAAGAAAGACGACACCTACAGCATAAGAAAAGGATGATGATGATAGTAATAGCTGTAGGCCTTTAGTTTCTGAGAGCCTCATCTCCGAGGCAGGAGGAAAGGAAGGTCGTAAGGCCAAAGGAACACAAAAGGAGATGGTCCATTCGTTTGTGTTGTCTACTCCATTATGCCTTCTGCGTTTTCAGAGCCTTTGATTTGATAATATTTACTTTATTTCTAGGGATCTCTTTCTCTCTCTCTCCCTCTCTCTCTCTCTCTCTCTCTCTCTCTCTCTCTCTCTCTCTCTCTCTGTATGCTGGTGAGCCCCCTTGTTTGATCCAAGAAATAAGCTGATTTAACACGGATAACAAAAGGCTATCAAGTGCAATATAGCTACAAGTTTTCGTGAATAGTCGGTGATTAGTTTGAGGTCAGAAAAGTGGGATAAAACGTCGGCATAGGATAGTTATTTTGTGAATTACTAAAAATCTGAACAAGATGGCAGGCTATAACACAGGCAAGGCATGGAGGGATATTGCTGCAATCAGCAAAAGTAAATTCCATGAGTTGGCACAACAAGAACTAGACCTCCTGATAACAGAGGTCGCTAATAGCGCCAACCAGTGTGACGGAAAAATATTCTCAAACATATTGAAATAATATGATCCAACAAACTGGAGCAAGTCTGCAGAAAACATCATCATAATAATGAAAAAAATTCCAAAGAAGATCCAGGCGATAAAGAGACTTATAAAGAAAGTTTACATCAATCAGCATATTCCATCAAAGAACAATAAGAAGTCCAATATGGTGAATATGCTGATTGATGCATTGGGAAAAAAATACCAAAATGGTGCAAGACATGTAAGATGTGATACAGCATTGGTAATCCACAACAACTGATTAGGGAATGCAATGCATGTCATGTACCAACATACCCTACTTGCGCTAAAGTACAACAAAAAATAAATAATAAAGACACAAAGGTATTTGCTTAACATGCTTAGTCTGGATAGAAAATATAATTGAGACTGAATCTGCAAATAGAAGTAGAACAAGAACAAGAACAAGGAGAAGATGATTCGTGCAAGGATGCAGAGGAAATCATTGATACAACATATGATGCCATTCAACAACATGCTTACGAATAAATAAATTAACAGATGGAAACAAATAATAGACCCAAGAGACTCTACCCGGACATACATACTTTTAGGGAAGAGCAAGAAAAAAAAAGAAAAGAAAGATACAGTCTGCAATTTACTGAAAAGAGGGAATTGCAGATTTAGATGGATATGGAGACGAATGCAGAGATCTCCATCCAAAAATATGCAAAAACCTGAAAGAAGGAAAAGGATGCAAATTCAACAAAAATTGTTAAAATATGCATCCTGCAACCATGATTGAAAGTCAAAAAATACAAAAGCAAACAGAAAAGAAAAATAAAAGTAAAAATTAAAAAAAAACAAGAAACAAAAAACAAGCTGAGTATACTGTATACCGCGCTATGCACAAGAGGCCCCAAGATACGATGCCTTTCAACCCAAATATGCACAATTAGAGCCCAACTACAAAGAATGCATCTATAATGCCAGGGGTTGGTGCAGATATGGGGATAAATGCAGGTATACAATACTACAGTATACACACAAAAATAAATATGAAGGCGAAAGAGCAAATATAATAGAAAAGTTGGATTTTTTAATGGCAGAATTCCAGGAAATGAAGGAAAGAGCATCATATCAGAACAGGAAGGAAACATGG
Source organism: Palaemon carinicauda (assembly GCF_036898095.1). Taxonomy (NCBI): domain Eukaryota; kingdom Metazoa; phylum Arthropoda; class Malacostraca; order Decapoda; family Palaemonidae; genus Palaemon; species Palaemon carinicauda. The sequence goes on from NC_090736.1 coordinate 88,849,452, forward strand.
GAGAATCCATATTATCACCAATATTAGATAATGGGGATGAAACACAAACCATCATAGTGATGAATGCACAGGGTTTAGTCACGAGTAACTCTAAAAGGAAAATAGAGTTTTTAGATGAACCCAAATTGAAAAAATAGATATATTAAATATAAGTGAAACATGGTATTTCCAAGAGATGACAGTGATGACCAGATAAAGGGTTTCCAAACATATAGATCAGACAGAACAAATAAGAATCAAGGCGGAACTGCAATATATGGAAGAGACATAAATCAAGGAAAAGTCTGTGAAAAATACAGCAACACAGAATGTGAATTGATTGCAGTAGAATTTTAATATGAAAAATTAGTGAATATTGTAGTTTACAGACTCCCAAATACTAAAGAGTTTGACATAATAATAGAAAAAATAGATATATTTCAAAACCATAAAGACTGGAATATACTCCTATCCGGAGATTTTAACTTTCCTTTCGTGGATTGGAAAGAACAGATAGAAGAATGTGGTTATATTATATATATATATATATATATATATATATATATATATATATATATATATATATATATATATATATATATATATAAATACATATTAAAAAGAGAGTAATAATAGTAGCGCAGAAGATAAGAGGCGATTTGAAAAGCTTCAAGATATGTTATTAGAACATGGTATGCAACGAATAAACCACATTCCAACAAGAAAGGACAATGTCCTAGTTTTAATATTTGTGAATGAGGTTAATTGTTAAAAAATTAGTGTATTACACGGGAATTTCAGACCACAATGTCATATAATTAATAGTCCATTCCAAAGCAAGTGAACGCAGAGATAAAGCAATAAACGATAGGAAGGATATGGAAAATATAATTTTTATAGTAAGAATATAAAATGGTCAGAAATAAATGAAGAATTGAACAAAGATTGGAAAAAATATATTCGTAAGTGATAATATACATGTAAATATGGATATACTGTACAAAATACTGGAGAAAATTGTTGGAAAATATGTACCGAAAAAAAAAAAAATAACCATCAGACATGCATACCAAGAGATAGAAGGATATTATTTCAGAAAATTAGAAATTGGAAGAAAAATCTTGCAAAAGAAAAAAAGTATGGAAAATGATGGAAATAAAAAGTAAGATAGATAATGCAGAACAAAAGATTATGTAATAAAAAAAAAATTAAAAAAGGGACTCGGAAGAAAGGACACTTCAAAATATCGAGAAAATCCCCAAAGTACTTTACTCCTATGCAAAAAAGATGAATAAAGGGAGATTAGAAGTAGGCCCTCCAAGAATTGAAGGACAATTAACGAATAAAAAAAAAGGAAATATGCAACATATTAGCAGAAAAATATAAGAGTGAATTCACGCCAAGAATTGCAAATGAGAATGAAACAAATGAGAGAAGAAAATATTGAGTATCTAACGGATATAGATATTAATGAAGCATATATTGTGCACGCTATGAGCAAAATTAAAAATGGATCAGCGGCCGGGCCAGATGGAGTTCCAATGATTTTGTTAAAAAAAAACTGCACACACTATCGCGAAGCCACTTGCAATACTGCTAAGACAAAGTGTAGATATGAGTGAGATATATGTTAAACATGAATTAGCATATATAACCCCTATTTTCAAAAGTAGATCAAGACTAGAGGCAAGCAATTATAGACATGTTAGTCTAACATCACATATTATGAAAGTGTATGAAAGGGTAATAAAAAAGAAAATAATGAATCATTCGGTTGAAAATAATTTGTATAATATAGGTCAACACGGTTTTGTGCCCAGAAAAAGTACACAAACCCAACTGATAGCACACTATGAAAACATATACAAAAAAATGATAAATGAAAAAGACACAGGTGTGGTCCATCTAGATTTTGCAAAAGCCTTTAACAAGGTAGACCATAATATATTTAGAGAAAAAATGAGAAAGCATAATATTGTTGGAAAGATAGGAAAATGGATAAAAGATTTTCTACAAAACAGAAAACAGATAGTGGTTGCAAATGACAAGAAATCAGATGAAGCTCAGGTAATATCTGCCGTGCCACAGGGTACGGTATTAGCTGGACTGCTTTTGGGGCGAGGCTGCCTAGAATACTCAGTTTTGGGAATAGGGTTACCTCCGTAACTCAGTTTGGGGATTTAAACATGAGGTTATGTTTACCAAGCCCCACCCCCCTTGTCGAGCTCCGATTCTAGGGTTCACTGGCCTCGTTTGCAAATGTCCCCGGCGCCTGGGTCACTGGGTTCGTTTACTAATACGGTTCAAGGTTTTGCACTTGTGTGCAAACATGGTGAAATCGAGGAGTTGCCATAGGCACTCACACCCCTGGCTACATTCCAGGACTATGTGAAAGTGGGCATTCAACTTATATATTCAAAACTTTTTTTTTTCCTCTCTGATGACTTTTGCCCCTGGACACTGTCATTTACATTCCAGGGCCTATGGGAAAGTGACCACACATTCCTTTCAATGTAAAGTACTCGTCTCTCTGTCCATTTGTTTTAGCCCTTTCGTTTTCTCTTTTACATTAACATATATGGATAATAGAAAATGTATTACAGCTTTGTTTTCTTTCATTATAGGAAGCATACATCCAAAATAATATTGCGTGAATAATGACAGCATTTAGTGGGGAAAAATCTTACACTAAAAACATTCATTTGAAACGCAGACATTTTGCACTCTTAAAAGTGGTAGGAAAAGTTTCAATGATTACGCCTGACATCGCAATATACATTTCGGATTTGATCGGTGGTTATCACTCCCTGGGTTTCTCCAAACAATAAAATAATTCTATTCTCGTTGACTTGCCTATCAAACGTTACATGGATTCTCAAATCCCCATTTTTTTCTACTCCGAGTGTATCCATCAATGCAGTTTCAGGTTTGAAATTAAACGCGATGACCACCCGATCGCGGTTGTAGCAATCATTATGAATTAGGCGATTATAAGTTAAGCCTAAAGATTTTAATTTCTCATAGTAAAGATGAGAATAATTTTCGGGGAATTGACAGTTTATGTCGTACAAAGAGGAACCATTCAGTGTGACCCCTATGTGTTTACGGTTATTATGACCGAAATAAATGGGATTCATATTCAGAACACCATTGAAACTTTTCATATTAATAGTGAGGTATAACTTTTCCGGTATAACCTTATTGAAAGGTAAATCCAATGTTGCCTGTGTCTGATTAGGGGCTAGCACGTATGTCCTGTAAAGTGTTTTATTAAAGACAGTTTCCACTGTACTTTGGGATTTGAAAGTGCCTGATGAAGGGCGAGTAAAGCCGGAGGCCGTGGGATGGTTTTATCAATATGGAGCCTGGCTTCTAGATGAAATCTATATTCCTCTGCGGCTGCGGTGGAATGAATGAACCACGCATTTTGGGCTAATTCCAACTTGATACGAACGTTGATATTATCCATCAAATATTCATCTACTGAAGCCACATCGAGCATAAGTGGATGAATAAGATGCAAATCCTTCTCTTTTACCTTTAGCAACCCACTCCTTTTTCATTTTGTTCAATTTTGTAAAATAATCGTCTGGTAAAAGATTTGAAATTGATGTTCCCTTGTAATCTTGGAAAAGATATCCGAGTTGTCCGACTGTTTTGATGGTGTGAGACTTTGCTGTGGCTAATAACTTTATGAAAGACCAGTAATTGCAATGGGGATTTGATTCTTTGAGCCTTTCGCCGATATAAACTTGGGTTGACCTGAAGATTGTACCAAAGCATTGACAAATGCATCATCTACACCATATGCCATTGGTACAAAATTCGAGATAACGATTAGTGATTGATCCCACCGATGTAAGATTTGTTGGGAGAATAAAACATGTTTGCCGATCAACCACTGATGCTTACACCACCCGTAAACGATTAGGCCGGGGAAAAGCGACCACCACCTCAGCGGTGTATTTTGCGGTTGGGTGTTCGCTCCCTACAAGACCCGCAATTCTCGGTGACGCTGATGCCATGTTGAATGACTTCACTCAACACCTATTTACCAGAACTAAATCACATTGCATTAAACACGTCTTTATATCCTATATTCCTACGAGAGATTTTCTTTTTATTTACTCTTTTCTTCCCATTTCTTTTGACATTTTCCCTTTTCTTCCCTTTGCCAGCAACAATACGTCGACCTGTTGAGTTTAGCGCCTCCAACCCTCTTTGTTTAAGGCTTGATTTGAAATCTCTTGTCCCCTGTTGTAAATCTCCCATGACATTTTTCCCAAATTGAAGGGTCGAGGGCAGGACCGCCTTTGCCACAAAGTGCGCAACCCTTCTAGCGAATCCGGCTAATAGACTGAAAAGCCCACTTCCTTGCTGGGAACGTCTTGGGGCTCTAAAAAACTCAATATTCCCTAAAGCCCCTACTCGCAGGAGTTTTATGGTGGGACTAGCGAATATGATGCTAAACTCCTCAGGAGATGGGGGAAGAAAGGCAACCTGCATGGTGAGGCACTCTTGAATAAACGTTTGCAGTGGGATGTAGCAAATAATGAGACAAATATGGTCACCACCCAATAGTAGGAGGGGGACAATAGTTGGGAATTTTTTCGTTCCACGCCTTGCCAACTGAATGATCTACTTCCCATCGCCCCTCTCTCCATTTCATATAATGTGTATAGAGATTTGATTTACTAATTCGAGGCGTGGAATGTCCTGCCACTGAATAGGCATGGTAATCTTGTGGAAGGTAACATATTGCATGCAACGGCGGATACTATTTATAGATCGGCCAATATTCGCCCAACGAGGATTTAGGATTTGTTTAGCCATCCTATAGGCAGCCAGAGACTGAATAAAACAGAAATTCCCAATTCCAGAGGGAATAAAGACAAAAACCTCACCACGGACATCTTTCTTTGGGTAAATGGGAGCGCCCAATCCAGCCATTACCGCCTGGCGGTAGTAAAAAAGTTTGAAGTTGTCAATGCCTTTTACTACCTATCCACTCCCCATTAATTCATTGACTATTTGAGGGAACTTAGAAGTTATTGCATCCTCCCATTCATTTAGGAGGTCGCCAATTTCACCAGCATTAATAACAGCGGCCGGGAGCCACAGATCCATAAGCGTATTTTCCACTTGTTCCTTTGTTAAAAATGACTGTTTCTTCATGATCGAGGTCAAAAGCCCAGCGATCTTGGCAGAAAAATTTGTCTTTTTAAAATACCATTCTAAACAGCCCTGTATATCATCCCTAGCATAAATTATGAATAACAGTGGATCGCTCACCAAGGGAAGTCTGTAGTCCTCTTGTACGTACATCTTGTTGAAGGATGTCTTTCTTCTAAGTGAAGTTCAACATCCGTCCTGAAGTGGGTGTCGTCCCTGTTGTTGCTGTATGTAAATCTGGGGGGTTGCTTGCGGTGGATGTCGCAGCAATCCCGAGGCGGGAGTTCTTCAAGTAATTTGCGACTTTTTGTTAGAGGGGCGCTCGTCCCCTGGGCGCCCGAATCTAGGGGGTTGCTTGTGGTGGATGTTGAAGCAATTCCCTGAGGTGGGAGATCTTCGAGTAATATGTGTCTAGTTGATAGAGGGGCGCTCGTCCCCGAAGTGCCCGAATCTGGGGCCATGAATGCGATGGATGTTGAAGCGATCCCCTTAGGTGGGGGTTCTTTGAGTAATTTGTGTCTGGTTGATAGCACTGCAATAAGAGATATGGTTTTTAATTTACTTTGAAGTTTTAAAGTACAATTAAAAATCCTTTCTACATCCAAATTGAAAGATATTAACACCTCACATTACGTTGTGTACAGTATATTAATGTGTGGCTTGTAATAAGGGAAAATATGGTTTTAAATTTACTGAGGAACTTCTAAAGTCGGATTAAAAATTCATTCTACGTTCAAATCGAAAGATATTAACACCATAGTACATTGTTTTTATTAAATAATACTTACAGGCTAGTTGTCCTTTTCTGTTTGTTAGTGGAAGGTGTGTTTCACAATCATTGTGTTTGATATTTCGGTCATGCATACACAGTCGCTTATTACAATGTAATATTTGGTGTCGTAAACAGACTGAAATTTCATAACATATTCGCAGTCACTTTCATGAACAAATAATCTTCAATATAAAGAAACTGAAATTTCACTGATGGATTTATATTACCGCCTCGCACATTTTCCATGTTGCTAGAGGATGGGACAGTTTGTAGGAGAGCGTCTGTTCAATCACAGGGTACCCGTACGGCGTTACAAATCGTTTTATCTACGGGAGGCGTGTCCTAATTTAGGCCTAGGTGTGTGTGCGGGAGCGTGTGTGTGCATGTTTGGGTTAGGAGATACTGTGTATATACCCTCCTCTGAGTCATATTTCAAATAATAATGCAGGAGAAGGAACTCGAGGAGGCTGAAAATGTCAGTATATAATGACGCACATCTCTTGGGGGAGGAATTGCCCGAACTTTCTGAGAGTAAGTATATCCATGTATTTTGCTAGAACTTTAGTTAATATAATACTTATAGAGGCGCAAACAATTTTTGGGAAATAAAACGTAGTGTGTGTGTGACAATGATTATTTTGAATGCAATAATTATCGATGTGTTTATTCCTAGCAGGTTGGGAGTTCTCACTCTTAGATGAAGGTCAAATCCGTAAGTGTCAGCAATATTACGCAGAATTTCGTTGAAGACTTCACGAATACGTTCGGAAGATAAGAGAATCAATTGAGATGATGCATCAGCAGCTCGTCAGCGAACTTATGAAAGCAAGGAGAGGACCCCACCCCGAAACATGCCCCCTGCTCCTGCAAGCAATAAACATCCAATATGAGATCAGAAAAGGTCTGTGGGGAGCTGTGGGACAGGTGGCTGCATTCGAAAGTGTGCAGAAAGAAATGCTGGACATGTGCCAAAAAAAAAAAAAACAGAAGAAATATCCTCTATTGTCAGAGATGAAACTTTCATTTCAGAATCCTTACTTACGCAGCCGGGGATGCAGGTAGATGGACCGTCAACTCCAACAGATTCGCAAGTGGTTGCAATCGCCTGTGAGCTCAAAGAAATGGAAAACGAGAAAAAACCTATAAAACTCTCTAAAAACCGAGACAGTCTACACTCAGCATTGGACACACCATTTAAGAAGCGCGCTAAAATACCACAATTAAAGTTTGTTACCCAAATTGACAATGATTTTGTAACTGTGTAAAAGGGGGCAAACTACAATTTATTAACATTATTTGTAATGTTTTAAATGAATGTATTCCGTGAATTGAAATGTATGGTTTCCCTAATAAAAATCTAAGAAATGTTGTTTCTATTATCCCTTACTTCATTATAAATTGGGTTAGGGTAAAATAATAACAAATCAGGTATATTCCAAAGTGTAAATAAAAGAGGGCAAACTACAATTTATTAACATTTTTTGTGATGTATGTATTCCACGAATTGAAATGTATGGTTTCCGAAATAAAAATCTAAGAAATGTTATGTTTTTATTATCCCTTTCTTCATTATAAATTAGGTTAGGGTAAAATAATAACAAATCAGGTATATTCCAATATGTATATTAAAGGGGGCAAACTACAATTTATTAACATTATTTTTATGTATTCCATGAATTGAAATTGTACCAACCGTGTTTCACACAATTGTACATAATTCCTTTTGTATATATTATGCTTGTATCTTCGCTCCTCCCTCGCACTAAAAAGAACCTGAATGATCATGTCTCCGGTTTTGCTCTGTATCATTGTCTGTCTCTCGAACATGTCACGTCCTGTTGCCTTGACGTTTTGTATATAAAGCAGAGTGTTCCTTAATAAATAACTCAGTCGTTTCCAATCTGCCTTTGAGTTCACACCCTTACTCGGCACCGTCACAAAATGTATGGTTTCCTTAATAAAAATCTTAGAAATGTTTCTATTATCCCTTACTTCATTGTAAATTGGGTTAGGGTAAAATAATAACAAATCAGGTATATTCCAACGCATGGAGTTGAAATGGTAGTAGTAGAAGTTCAGAAGCGGAGGAGGCAACATATAAAAATGTACACATCTGATATAGAATACGTCATGGAGAAAAGGTTAGGTTTTATGGCTGTTTACCCAGTGACCATTTGGTCGGCTTCAAGATACCCTTGATAAGGTCAAAGCCCGTCATACTTATTGTGAATACCCTACCATCACATCAGTATCGTGAAATCGGTCACTGGGTTGTATAATACAAAAGAGTCCCGTAGAAAACATTATATTTTTTTACCCATGGGGCATGCGGCCAGAAGATCATTCGGAATACTTTACTGATTTTTTACGAAGGTATTCCACCATGAAGTGCTTCATAAATAATATGCGAGTACAAAATTACAATTCGGCAATGTGTGCATTCTTCTGCCTATATTTTACACATAGCGTAACTTTAAATAGAGTTTGTGCAGCCCTTAGGAAACTCGGGGAGCACTTATCCCCCACCGGCTTAGAGGAAAGTGACTTAATTGTGTTATGATACTATCTTGTGCATTTAAATTCGTGACCGTGTATGTACATCTGCAAATATACAAAACCTGAATTTTCAATGCGGATTTGCCAAGTGATAAAGAGACATAATTAAAAAAGTGTTCCTACCACTTTTAAGGAGAGCAAAATGTCTGTATTTCAAATGAATGTTTTTAGTGTAAGATTTTTTCCCACTAAATGCTGTGTCATTATTCACGCAATGTTATTTATGATGTATGCTTCCTATAATAAAATAAAACTAAGCTGTAATGCGTTTTTTATTATCCATATGTGTTAATGTAAAAGAGAGAGCGAAAGGGCTTAAAACAAATGGATAGAGAGATGATAGTCAGGAAGCCAAAGTCAGAAAACGTGCAACACCCTGCTGATTGCATGTTAGAATAGTCCAACAAGTCTAAATAGATTGTTCAGATACAGACAAATATGAATCCACTTGTTAGACATTATAGTTATGGATAGTATAGCCACCATGACAGTTTTCAAAATGGCCGCCAATTTCTAAACTTTTTGTCATATTTCAGCTTCTAATTGCAATAAACTCACAATGTTGGAGTCAATTCCTATGTTTTTCATCGTGTATAAGTTGATTCTGTTATTAAGATAAACCTTGGTGTATACATTCTCTAAATAAAAGTTATTTTTCAAAAATATTTGACAAAATTTGTAGGGGTTCTTGCCTCACATTGCTAAGAATTCGAACCCTTAATATACAAAATGCAATGCATGGATTTTTAAACCTAGATTATACTTGTAGTGAACTCGAATTGATTGAATTGCTTTGATTTTGTATTGTATTTGATATTTTTAGTGTGTTGGTAACTTTATGTTTACTAATAATAGCAATCAAATTCGTTTGATGTAACGTATAACCTTGGAATTTGGGTGTAGTTTGATTGTATATATGTTTGTATGTTTAGCTGTATGTTAAATTCTGTAATTTCTTATTTTGATATCTTATTTAAATGTTTTATTATTCATCAAATCTAACTATGCCTTTTTGAGTTGTGGAGTTTTATGAACAGCTGTATTGCAAAGCAAAAATGCTCCAATAGGACAAGGACAGCTGTAAGGATATGGTAATCATGTTTGGGGGTTTCCATACCCAAATGAACTTCTCTAAAATGTTGGGACAGTACATGGATTCTTCAGGCCTGGAAAACATCTGGATTGAAAGTGAAGTCCTCAGTGAAAAAGCAAGTGAAAAAGATATGAAAGGGAAAGGATGGAACTGCGTCATTCGCATTCACAAGCTGACATTAGAAGTGCTTTGGTCAGTCCTGTGGGAAGCTTCACAACATGGACAGAGGGAAATGACAAGTTCGTTCAAGACAACTCAAAAGTTGCAGCTGGGAGAGTTTCAGATGCCTTTTCCAACAAAGATGACAGAGAAATCAATTCTTCCCTTAAAGATCTTTTGTCAGAAACTGAAGAGGTGCAGGTCCTGTTTAGTGAGTTTGAAGATTCTTGTTCAGAGAATGCCACTTTTTGTTATTGGAGAGCCTACATGAAGTTCATCTCCATCCTCCTGAGGTTCATTCGGTCTCTTCGTGAGGTAGACTGGGGCCTGTTCCTTACATCATTTTCTGAAATGCTGCCATGGTTTGGAGCATTTTATCATTTCCATTACTCACGCTGGGGAGCTGTCTTCTTTGCTGATATGCATATGCTACCCATAACTGCTCCAGAGGTGCACAGAGGCTTTATTACAGGAGACTTTGTAACAAAAGAAACAAAGCACAAGTTCAACGAAATACCTGACGACCAGGCTATTAAACATGTTAACAAGGCCGGCAAGGTAGCTGGAGGGCTGGTGGGGATTACAAAAACAGACACCGCCCGTGACAGATGGGGCCTAACTTTTAATGAGAGAGCTCAGCTAACCAGAGATACTAAGACGATGTTCAATGTAGCGGGTAATGAAGAAGACGATGATGAGCATGAATTTGCACATAAAGATTTTGGTTCCAAGAGGATGAAGCAAGACCAAGATAATGTGCAAAAGCTCATTGACTTGTTTGAGATTCACAACCCATTTGATCGTAATTCCCGAAAACTAGTCTCAATTATAACAGGTGATATTGCAAGTGAAGTGGTTACGAATGACCTTCTGCATGCTAAAGTTAGAGAGATGCAGATTGTGTCAGAGTTTGTGGAGAACAGGTTCACTAAGAAGACAACAGGTTTTCACGACAGAATCAAGTCAAACGTTTGAGAGCATGTACACAGTGAAAGTCAATGATGGAAAGGAAAAAACTGTTGTACTAAAGGCTGACAGAAAACTACTCATGCGTGTGGTGACAGCAATGCAAGCAGGCAGAGATATTGACATGAACAAAATGTTGGAGCAAGAGATTTGTGCAGTGCCGCTTTCTCTGGCAATGCCTGATGGCAGACTGCGTCTACCTCAGAACAAGGCAGACCTTGGCAAGATTCTCCAACAAGGCTTGCTACTCAATGTTATGCCTGAAACATTACAAACATGCACTGTCATTGATGGAACGGCCATGATCCAGACACTAGGAAATAGGATGAACGCTAAAACTCTCGGCAAATGGGCCGATGCTGTTGCTGATTATGTCAGTCACATGTTTTCCAACATTTGTTCTAGGGTTGACCTTGCCTTAGACCAGTACAGGAAGAAAACAATCAAGTCAACAGCTCGAAGTCAGAGAGTACGATGCAAAAAAGCAATCAGACGAGATGTGCAAACAAGAAGTCAGTCCATGGGGAAGTGGGATAGATTCATCTCCTTAGATGAAAACAAAGCGAGCTTGGCTAATTTTCTATGCCTAGAGTTAGCAAACAAGTTCCACAATCAAGAAGGAGTGGAGCTGGTATTGAACGGAGGATTCACGTACCCTGCAAAAGTGTGGACATCGTCAGGGAGAGATATCTCAAAGTTGTCATCTGCTGAGCAATAAGAGGCGGACACTAGGATTCTTCTCATTGTGAAAGATGCAGGGATACCCACAAATTGTTGTGAGCCGAGACACTGATGTTCTTGTTCTTCTTGCCTTTCAGTCACAGCTCAGCCACTTTCTCTGGATGAAAGCCGGAACACTTAAAAAGCAACACTTTGTTCCTGTCCATTTCATCAACATCACAGATTCGCAGAGAGCATCACTTCTCGCATTTCATGCTGTAACAGGTTCGAATAGTACAAGCCAGTTTGCTGGAATTGAGAAGTGCTCTGCATGTGCTATCTTCTAACAAAACTCACAGCTTCTGCAGAATTTTGGCAAGGAAGACTTTCCAGATGAGAATGTGATTGTTGATATAGAGTCCTTTGTCTGCAAGCTGTATGTTCCCAATAGCCAAGAAAACTCCATCCAGAAAGTCAGGTGTGATGTATTTCTTGGCTTGACCAAATCAATTGAGAATCTGCCTCCAACCTGTGATGCTTTGATTCTTCCCATCAGGCGTGCACATTATCAGTCTCTAGTGTGGAGAAGAGCCTTGGAAACTGAACCGCAACTTCCTGCACCTGAGGAAAGTGGGTGGTAACTGGTGGTAAAAGAAGGTAGTGAGAGGCTTCAGCCACAACTGATGACTGGGAAGCCAATCACTGCATTCTGTTTGGAGCTCACAACATGCAAATGTAGAGCAGTGCTTCTCGACGTTGCAAATGTACACATAATGGATTTGGATGCACTCAAGCATGTAGATGTAAAACCGTTTGCAGAAATCCATTTACTGTTCAAGTTCAATAGGCATTGTGAAATGTGTGTTTGTTTCTTCAATGTTTCCTTCAATACACGTAGTGATCGTTCTGCTAAGTCTATTTTTCAGATCATTTACCCTCATTTCATTTTTACCCCATTTTCTTCACTTTCCTCATAAAACTGGCAATAATACAAATTTTTGTGTTCCAAAACTAAAATACAGTACATGAACATGTTTCTCGAGTTGAAATATGGTGTAATTGTCACAATCATCACAAATTTCTGCACATTACAACCTACAGTATGAACAAAACAAATTCTGACGGCAGCCATCTTGGAAACTGTCATAGCGGCTGTACCATCCACATTTACAATGTCCAACAAGATAAACTAGATTTCCCCATGCCTTAACACTTAAAAAACACCTGTTGCACTATTCTAACATGAAATCAGCTGCGAGCCATTTTTTAAGCTAAATACAGAGTTCGGCTACCTGACTATGAGTACTTTACATTGAAAGGAATGTGTGGTCACTTCCCCATAGGCCCTGGAATGTAAATGACAGTTTCCAGGGGCAAAAGTCACCAGAGCATCGAAACAGCTCTCCACGAGAGAGAGAGAGAGAGAGAGAGAGAGAGAGAGAGAGAGAGAGAGAATAAAAAAGTTTTGAATCTCTAAGGCGAATGCCCACTTTCACATAGACCTGAAATGCACCCAGGGGCATGAGTGCTTATGGCAACTCCTCAATTGCACCATGTTTGCACACAAGTGCGTGTCTTATGATATATATATAAAAAAAAGTCATTAAATCCAATATTTGTTCCCCAAACGTTGAACCGTATTAGTAAACGAACCCAGTAACCCGCGCCCTGGGGACATTTGCATTCGTGCCCAGTGAACCCTAGCATCGGGGTGCGGGAAGGGAGAGGGCGTTCCTTTGGGGGGCGTTGGAGGGGGGCTTGGTAAACATAACCTCATGTTTAAATTCCCAAAACTGAGTATTCTAGGCAGCCTCGCCTCAAAAGTGAGTCAATCTGACACGTTCGCCTCAAAACTGAGTTACAGAGTCATGCACATCTCCAAAAACTGAGAAGTTGCACTGACCAAATTTTTATTTTGAGACACGTAGAGCAATGCGTAGAATATAGAAATCCCCTTTTGATTGCATTTGTGGACTATGAAAAAGCTTTTGATAGTGAGCCCCGGCCAATTTTGTGGAGAGTCCTGCATTATTATTGAGTTCCTCTTAAATATGTATATTTGATTAAGTCTGTTCATGAGCACAGCAAGTGCAAAATTAATGTTAATGGAGTCTTATTAAATGAATTTCCAGTGAACAGCGGAGTACCCCAAGGGAATGTGTTATCACCTATGATGTTTATCCTCATGGATTTTGTAATGCGTAGAACAGTCAGGGCTGGTAGAGAGTAATTGGAATGGATTGGTGATAGGAATTTAGCAGACTTAGAGTATGCTAATGATGCTGTCCTTGTTTGCTGAGGAAATGCTGGTGGAGCTGTCTTCTAGCTCCATCCTAGTCCGTCTGATTATTCTGTGGGCCCAGGGTTCGAAGGTCCAACGATCCTGGAAGAGTCTGAGTCTTCCTCCTACCAGAAGCATCTCATTGCCTCTGGTTTCCGGAGGGCTTGCCTCCTCGACTGCTTGCTCCCCTACCTCCTCTTCCTCTGGGGGAAAAATCTGTTTCCAAACGATCTAGTCAAGGAAATTATCGACAAGGCCATCACCGAGAATAGAAATCTTCTCCAGAAGTGGGGCATGTCCGCAGAAAGAAAGTCTTCTCTGGATGAGGGTCCCCAACTGAAGAGAAAGACAAAAAGTCCAAGAGTGCCAGCCCGCCCTGCACAACAACTTCCCATGACTGCGGCGCCACAGATGGTGGCACAGCCCTAACCTACCTACCAGTTGGTACCCCAGCAAGTGGTGACTCAGTCACCAGCCTTTACTCCCACCTATGAGAGGCAGACCTCTACCTTTCGCTCAGGTAGAGATTCCTCTAGACGTCCCTCTAGAGGAAGAGGAGGTAGGGGAGCAAGCAGTCGAGGAGGCAAGCCCTCCAGAAACCAGAGGCAATGAGATGCTTCCGGTAGGAGGAAGACTCAGACTCTTCCGGGATCGTTGGACCTTCGATCCCTGGGCCCACAGAATAATCAGACAGACTAGGATGGAGCTGGAAGACAGCTCCACCAGCATTTCCTCAGTTCTTCCAACACTCCACCCCCGTTCTGGAAGAATAGGTCCGAAAGCTCTTGACCAAACGGGTGATCAAGCGGCCAAAGTCCATCAAATTCCAAGGAAGGCTGTTTTAAGTTCCCAAGAAGGACTCAGACAAACTCAGAGTCATTCTGGATTTGTCTCCTCTCAACAAGTATATTGAGAACAACAAGTTCAAGATGTTAACCCTTCAACACATAAGGGCCCTATTGCCAAAAAGGGCATACACAGTCTCCATAGACATGGCGGATGCCTATTGGCATATTCCGATGAATCGCCAGACCTCCTCCTACCTAGGATTCAGGCTACAAAAAAGAAAGTATGTTTTCAAAGCCATGCCCTTCGGACTAAACATAGCCCCAAGGATCTTCACGAAGCTTGCAGATGCAGTCGTTCAACAACTACGCCTACAAGGTTTCCAGGTGGTGTCATACCTGGACGATTGGCTGGTGTGGGCAGCATCGGAAGCGGAATGCTTGCAAGCATCCAAGAAGGTGATCCAGTTCCTGGAACATCTAGGATTCAAAATCAACACCAAAAAGTCTCGCCTATCTCCAGCTCAGAAATTCCAATGGCTAGGCATACATTGGGACTTACAGTCACATCGCCTCTCCATTCCATTAAAGAAGAGGAGAGAGATAGCAGGATCTGTCAATAGACTCCTAAAATCCAGTTGGATTTCAAGATCCCAACAGGAGAGTGCTGGGCTCCCTCCAGTTTGCTTCAGTGACACACCCAGTGCTAAGAGCACAGCTAAAAGATGCATCAGGAGTCTGGAGAAGATACGCATCAAACGCTCGAAGAGATCTAAGAAGACCACTACCGATTCGGCTACGATCACTTCTCAAGCCATGGTCAGAGGACGGAAAGTTCAAGAGGTCAATACCTCTACAGCCGCCTCCACCCACAGTTGCCATCCATACGGACGCATCATTGGAAGGATGGGGGGGGTCACTCCCATCAGTGCAGAACTCAAGGAACTTGGTCCTCTCTGTTCAGGACTTTTCACATCAACATTTTGGAGGCCATGGCAGTCTTCTTACATTGAAGAAATTGTCCCTTCGTCCTTCAGTCCACATAAGACTGATTCTGGACAGCGAAGTGGTGGCAAGATGTCTGAATCGTCAAGGCTCAAGATCGCCTCAACTCAACCAAGTGATGTTGGCCATCTTCCGACTAGTGGAAAAGAAGAGATGGCACTTATCAGCAGTTCACCTTCAAGGGTTCCGCAATGTGACAGCGGATGCTCTATCCAGGATAGCTCCAATAGAGTCAGAATGGTCCCTAGACGCAAAATCATTCTCCTTCATCTTGCATCAAGTCCCAGAACTGCAGATCGACCTCTTTGCAACGAGGGACAACAAGAAACTTCCTCGATACATGGCTCCGTACGAGGACCCTCGAGCGGAAGCAGTAGACGCCATGTCCCTGGACTGGAACAAATGGACCAGGATTTACCTGTTCCCTCCACCCAACCTACTGTTGAAGGTCCTCAACAAGCTGAGATCTTTTCAGGGAACAGCAGCCGTAATGGCTCCCAAGTGGCCCCGAGCAACTGGTTCCCCTTGATTCTGGAATTACAGCCGAGGCTGATTCCCCTGCCGGACCCAGTTCTGTCTCAACAAGTTCAGAAGTTGATTGTCTTCGCTTCATTACAGAAAACCCGAGACCTTCATCTCA
Source organism: Palaemon carinicauda (assembly GCF_036898095.1). NCBI lineage: Eukaryota > Metazoa > Arthropoda > Malacostraca > Decapoda > Palaemonidae > Palaemon > Palaemon carinicauda. Next base: position 88,865,520 of record NC_090736.1, read on the forward strand.
TGATTTTCTCTCCCTAGCAGTAAAGAAAAGGTTTGGGATCTCGAAAGAAAGTATTGACTCCTTGGAGGAATATAAGTCAAAATCTACCAAAAGGCAATACGAGTCATCTTGGAAGAAGTGGGTGGCTTTTGTCAAGGCAAAGAATCCAAAGGAAATCTCGATGGATTTCTGTTTCTCTTTCTTTATTCACCTTCATGGACAAGGTTTAGCACCCAACACGATAACTACATGTAAATCTGCCTTGACAAGACCTTTACTGTATGCCTTCCAGATAAGACTTGTCTAATGAAATTTTTAATAAAATCCCTCAGGCCTGTGCCAGACTTAGACCCGCAGCACCTCCAAGGCCCATCTTGTGGTCTCTTGATAAGGTGCTACATTTTGCCTCAAGTTTGGACAATGAGGCTTGCTCTTTGAAAGATTTGACTCAAAGTTATTTTCTTGTTTGCTCTAGCCTCAGGGGCTAGAGTTAGTGAAATAGTGGCCTTGTCTAGAGAAGAAGGCCATATCCAGTTTGCTGAAACGGGTGAGCTAAACCTCTTTCCCGACCCAAAATTTCTCGCCAAGAATGAGCTACCCACTAAGAGGTGGGGTCCCTGGAGAATCTGCCCTCTGAAGGAAGATGGAGAGTCTAAAGGTCTATCTTTGCAGAACTTCAGACTTCAGGGGAGGACAGCTCTTTAAAGGAGAAACATTGGGTTCAAACCTATCACTAAAACAACTAAGGGCGAAGATCACCTACTTTATTCGCAGAGCGGATCCTGACAGTACACCTGCATGTCATGATCCTAGGAAGATTGCTTCTTCGTTAAATTTCTTCCAGATTATGGACTTTGAGAGCCTTCGCTCATTTACTGGATGGAAGTCATCCAGGATGTTCTTTGAACACTGCGCGAAGCATGAGCAGGAATTAAAAGTGTTTCGTGGTAGAGGCAGGTAGTGTGCTAAAACCTGTTGCTTAGTGCTGCGAGGAACAGTGAATTATGTGGGACTGTAATTCTAAAGGGTTTGCATGTTGGCACTTTATAGTGCAACATGGTAGTGAAATGTCATCACGGTGACATTATGGACTGTTCCAACATACTAAGGTGATGTAACATAGACTGACCACTAGTGCCATGTGTTTCTTACACAAGTGTAAATACAGTGAACCCTCGTTTATCGCGGTAGATAGGTTCAAAACCCGACCGCGATAGCTGAAAATCCGCCAAGTAGGGACACCATATTTACGTATCTATTTAACATGTATATTCAGACTTTTAAAACCTTCCCTTTACGTAGTACTGTTAACAAACTACCCTTTAATGTACAGAACACTTAATGCATGTACTACAGTACCCTAAACTAAAACAGGCACAAATATTAAAGGCGATTTTATATCATGCGTTTCCTAACCACGCTAAAAAGCACGATAAAAAATGACAACCAATGTTTGATTACGTTTATCTCTGATCATAATGAAGAAACAAACGCATTTACACATCTGTGTATAGGTTAGTTTTTGCATCGATTATATTGATTATATGTTGATTTTGTTATTACCAATGTTTTACTTAATTTTTCTTAGGACTTCCAAATAAATTAAATGAATGCCATTTATATAATGTTTTTCTTTATGAAGCCGCCTGAAACGAAAAACTTCCATTCGTTTACTGTACGCTCCATCTTCGATCGTAATAAACAAACGAAGGCATTAAACGCGCATGATGAAAGTGATAAATAATGATATTAAAAGCTTTTAGTAAATATGTTATTACAAATATTATTTACCGTATCTATATAAAATCCTACGTACGTAGCAAAGCAGGAAAACAATTTTTTTTTTCCTTTTTTTTTTGGCGTTTAATCAACAATAACAAACAGCCGCTAATGACCGAATGATAATTTACAGAGAGAGAGAGAGAGAGAGAGAGAGAGAGAGAGAGAGAGAGAGAGAGAGAGAGAGAGAGAGAGAGAGAGAGAGAGAGTTGTTTTAAATGTAATAAACAAAAAAATATGATAGGTTATAACATGTACATTCAAACTTTTAAAACCTTCCCTTTACGTAGTACTGTTAACAAACTACCCTTTAATGTACAGAACACTTAATGCATGTACTACAGTACCCTAAACTAAATCAGGCACAAATATTAAAATGTTAGAATATTATAGTATAAAAAAATAAAGATTGTTAATGTACTCACCACGAAAGAAGTTGAAGAAAAACTAGAATGATGATGGCGATGAATTTGCTGCACAGTAGAAATGATGATGATGAAGCTGATGATGTCTTCTACTGTGCAGCCAATGATAGTATTTTACGTCTCTTCAGACGGAGGTGTCTTTTCCTGGGACACCTCTTCAACTTCTTCCTGGGACACTTCTTCAATTTCTTCCGAAGGCATAGTAGCAGGAGGAACTGGCTCTTTTTTGCGAGGCTGAAAGAACATTGTGATCGGAAGTTGCTGCCGCTGCTTCTTTTTTCGCTCGAAGAGCATCCTGAAAGGAGTCATGTCTTCATCGATTTTGTAGCATAATTGCATAGAATGAACCATATCCTCATCCCACTCTTGCGACAATTCTTTCAACTCCTTCGCAAGGTTGCAGAGCTTGGCAAGCCATTCTAATGTTAAGCCCGTTTCTTCAACATTTTCTTGGGTCTTTTCCTATGTTTCACTGTCTTCTTCACTGGCCGATTTTGTCAGGTCTTCAAGGTCTGCGTCAGTTAGCAGCTGGGAATGGCAGTCCAACAACTCGTCGACGTCTTCAGTCGTCATGTCGCCAAACCCGTCACCTCCAATTATCGCAGCCAACTAAACAGATTTCCGTATTGCAGTGTTGAATCTCAGCAGGTGTAAATCCCTCGTCATAGTAAACAATCTGGGGCCACAACTTCTTCCAGCTCGCATTAACAGTAGCAGGTTTCATTTCTTTCAATGCCTTCTGGATGTTCTGCAGGCACGTGGCTATTGTGTACTTCCGCCAGTACGCCTTAAAATTGAATGTTTCATCCTCATCATCTTGGGCAGCATCCACACACGCAACGAGGTCCGCCAAGGTATTCTTCGTGTAGAGGGCCTTGAACGCCCTGATAACCCCCTGGTCCATCGGTTGAATTAATGATGTTGTGTTGGGTGGCAGGAACTCAACCTGAATGCCCTTATGCGACAGATCAGTTGCGTGTCCACCAGCGTTATCCATAAGGAGAATAATAATAATAATAATAATAATACTTTATTTCCAAATAAATACATTGGGTATTATACATTATTTATAAAGCAACATATAGAATAGTGATTACTAATATTGTGATTACATTAAAATCTAACATTTACATGAGAGATGCTTCCATATAAATCTTTTGACTATCAACTAAAATACATTTGGTCCACTACTTGCATTAGTATGACTTTAAAGTAGAGATAAAATAACTTAAAATGGTAAAACTCGTTAAAATTCTATACTGTGTGCAAAATTACAGTAGACCCCATAAAACATTAAAAACTGATATTCACAAGTACATTAAAACCAACCCACAAATATGTAACTAAAATCTTGTAGAAAACATATATTTCCTGAGATTTGCTTTAAAAGTGTCTATATTCGATGTTGTTTTCAATGAATCAGGTAGGGTATTCCACATCGTTGGTCCTCGTACCGTAAAGCATCTACTTCCCAAGTCTGTGTTAGTTCTCGGTATATAAAGGTCATTATTCTGTCTCGTTCGTCTGTCCCTCCCAGCTCCAACTGTTAAAAACGTAAAAAGCCAAGTCGGTATTAAACTACGCACAACTTTAAAAACTCCCACACAAATTTCGAATTTAATTCTTCTTTCAACATTTAACCATTCCAATTTATCTAAAATTGGTGATGCATGACCATATTTTTTGGCCCTACCATCAACTACTTTTGCCGCAAAGTTTTGTACTTTTTGAACCCGTTGTAATTGTTGTTTAGTAGTACTTCCCCAAATCTTTAAACAATAATTTATTATGCTCAGTGCAAGAGACTGAACTACCATCGCCCTCATGTCAATATCTAGTCTGTCTTTAATTCTGTTTAAATATATTAAGGTTCCATTTACTTTTCTACATATTTCAGATACGTGCACATCAAAAAGCATATATTGGTCAAAATGAATGCCCAGATTTTTTACGTGCACACTTCTTTCAATTTGATGGCCGTTAAAGTTTAGGACGGTATTTAATGGGATTTGTGATATATATTGCCTTGTACCAATGAATAGGAATTTAGTTTTTGATTCATTTACATTTAAACCATTTAATTGAAAATATCGCAGTCCTGCTTCTAATATAGCTTCTGCCTTTGTGATAAGAGTGGGTATATCGTTTATACTACCTGCAATTAAAAATTGACTATCATCTGCATATTGTACGAGAAGATAGTCTTCTAAAAATTTTTCCATATCTTTGAAATAGTCCTGTACGAAATCAGCCATATCATTGATGTGAATAAGAAAAAGCACGGGGCCTAAAATAGAGCCCTGGGGAACTCCAAAATGTACTTGCTTACGAGAAGAGATAGTATTATCTAGTCTGACTATTTTAAAACGATTTTGTAAATAGTTACTAAACCAAAAAGAATCTATTTTCATTTTCCTACACTTACTTAACAAAATATCGTGGCTAACGCTATCAAATGCCTTTGAAAGATCTAACAATATAAGTAAGTTTACCTTTTGCTGGTCAATATTTTTATAAATCATTTCCGATAGCTTAAGTAATGCCATTTCAGTAGACAGATGAGGTCTAAATCTATATTGCGTAGAGGACAATAATTTATTTTGTTCAAGATATTCAAGTAATTGATTTGTTACTATTTTCTCTATTATTTTTGACAAAATAGGAAGAAGAGATATAGGTCGGTAGTTTTCAACGTTTTCTGGGTCGCCACTCTTGTAAAATGGTACAACATGTGGCAGCTTCCATCTATCGGGGTAAACACCAGTTATTATTGAGGTATTGATTATTATTGTTAAATAAAAGGCTATTACAGGTAAGGCATCTCGAATGAAACGAAGGGGTATTCCATCTGATCCTACTGAATTTGTGTCATTTAAATTCTTTACTGTGAGAATAACTGTATTAACAACAACTGGCTGAGGTCTAAAAAAGCTAATCATATCTTCAGTTATTTACCAGTATCTGGTTTCTGTCACTATCGTGAAAATTCTCTTGTGATTTTTCATAAGCCGTCTTTCCAACGTTTGAAAAGTATTCATTAAATTCTTCAGCCTTTTCTATTTTATTGTCACAATTGAATATATGGTTATTGACATTTGGGTTTGGAATCATTTCATGAACAATATTCCATTTACTACGTATATTTCCTTGACAATTACTGAATTTGTCTTTAAAATGTTTCGTTTTGTTTGTCTTAAGTAGTACCTGTGCATGTTCCTTTTCATCTTTATACTGACGTCTTAATGTTTCGTTCATTCTATCCAACTTGTACCTTTTTTGAATGGCATCTCTAACTCGCATCGCTTCTTTAACATCGCTACTTATCCAGGGAGCTGGGGGCCGGGTAATTTCTCTAGTTACATATGGAGCACATTCATTTAGACTATCAATGAGAGTTCTGCTAAAAGTATCCTCTTGGGTATTTACACAGTCTTTTTCCATTAAGAGGTTAAAGACGGTACTCTTATTCAGCAAGTTGTCACGAAAAATGTTTGGATCATAATTTACCAGATTACGGTATGTCTTTACAATTGGGAGTTTTTTTGGTTTAGAAATGTTAATTTTAGCTGTAATCATCTCATGGTCGGCAATTGAGCTAGAAATCACACAGGCATCTGAAACCATTTGTAGTCTGTTCGTAATTACAATGTCTAGTAATGTAGCAGAAGTGTCTGTTATCCTAGTCGGTTCCTTTATTAATTGGTGAAGGTTTAACTGATATAAAATTTTACTTAATCTATTATTGGGAACAAAAAGGTCGTCATTTAAATCCCCAAGAATAAAAACAGGCTTCCTACGTAAACACATTTCTCTAAAGGTATTTTTAATATATTCAAATGAAGAGGAAAGTGCTTTCGGATGTCGATATACACATCCTACAATAAATGACGGTAGCTTTTTTTGTTGTACAGCAATCCATATATCTTCTACTCCTTCTACTTTATCATTACTATTTCTAATGTTTGTTACTTTTAAATCATTTCGCACATAAATACATGATCCCCCACCTCTTCCATGATCACAACGATAAATAGTAAAGTCAGATATGTGAACAAATTTGTCCTGTAGAGTAGGCTCCAACCAGGTTTCACTTACACATAAAATGTCAATATTTCTTTCTTGTATTAATAATTCCACTTCGTCGATGTGTGACAACAGAGACTGAGCGTTTAGATGCTTTAAAGCCAGAGGCTTTGGCTTCTTCTTTGAACAGGAAAGTTCGCGACGGCATTCTCTTCCAAAACATATTAAACACTTGTTCGGGATTGTATCCACCTTCAGTGATAATGTTCTTAAATGTCTCATTCGCGTAAGTTTCAGCAGCGGTAGTGTCAGCGAAAGCAGCCTCGCCATGCAGGGAAACGCTTTTCAGGCCGAAGCGTTTCTGAAACTTCGCGAACCATCCTTTGCTGGCGGAAAAACGTTGTTTCTGAGGCTGGGAATCAGTAGATGTCCCTGCTTGAGGTTCATCTAGTACATCATCTTCGTCTTCTTCAGCATGGTCGTCATCGTCGTCTTGAGGTTCCTTTGCCGCAAAATTCTCATACAAACTCAAAGCCTTGGTTCGGATGGTGTTCGTATCCAAGGCTATGTTCTTCTTCCGGGAGTCGGCAATCCAGACTGCTAAAGCACCTTCCATACGGACGATCGTTTTATTACGAGCGGTAACAACTCGCTTCGCTGACCTGCTAAAGGTGATGGCAGCCGTCTTTCTAATGTTCGCCTCGTCCTTCTTAATGTAGCGAACGGTGGATTCGTTCACTCCAAAATGGCGGGCTGCGGCCGCGTAACTTCTGCCTTCTTTCAACATATCGAGAAGTGTCACCTTTTCAGCAATCGTCATCATTTTTCGGTGGTGTTTAGGCTCACTACCAGCCTTAGTAGAAGCAGAACGCTTGGGAGCCATTGTAGGGGTTAAACAGAAAGTTCAACAAAAAGTTCAACTTCAAACAGTCACGCACAGCACAGATTAAAGTTACACAGTAACGTAGCAGCATCTACCCGGCGAGAGAGCGGCAAAAAAAGTGGCCGCGAGAAGATGCTGCGGATCGGAGAAGCGGTCAAAACACCAATCACAGGCTAGATTACAAAACTTGGGAGCTGATTCGTCATCTATCAGCACTGGAACCAAGCACAGTCCGTCTTACATGCTACATAGTAGTTACAAATTCAAATACAAGGTACTATATTCAATTATACAGTATGCTTTACGTACGCTATTTTACGCTTGTTTTGTTGTAGGATATGTACGCTTATTCGAGATGTGATTTTTGCAACAAAGAATATTATTGGATGCAGTACTACGTACGTATACATACAAAAGATTCTTTGAAAAGATGTACATCCATTACATTTGTAGTAGTAGCCATCAGCAGCCTTACACCATTCAAATATAACAAAGTCAGACTGCATCTGATTTGTGTTTCATGTTCGATTTAATTTTACTACGTATACTGAATTATCGTATGATCACATTCTCTTTTCGTGTTTTATTTCTTTCTGTACTGAATTATATGTCATATGTAATGCAATGAACCATCCGTAAGACCAGATATTACTAATTATTAATGGAATTAACGAAATATTTGGGGTCTTCATATATCGCGGCTATTTTCGAAATTTCCGGAAACGTGATATATGTATATACATGCGTTATGAAAAAAAATCTGCGAAGTCGTGAATCCGCGATAGTCGAACCGCGAAGTAGCGTGGGCTCACTGTAGATAGATTCTCAGAAAGACATTAAAATTTCTAAAACAAAATTTTTATGTGAGGTGGCAAAGTTTTATTTTTCAGATAAAACAAGAATTTCTGATTTATTTTGTCTTGTCTATGTTATTGAAATTAATTTTCATTTGCATTTTTTACATTCTTGTAAATGTATGCTGAACTTTATTTATTGCTTGACAATAAATGACTAATGGTTTTGTGCGTCTTATTTCGCCCTAAACATTTCTAATAAAGCCTATATGAGAGCATGAAGTAATTGAACAAAAGTAATAACTTTGTTCCTACATTTATATTGGCTAATGACATACAGTGAGACCTGCATGTCTCTTTTGAATGCTAGGTGGGTTACATAAAATATGCAACTTCGAGACTTTTTCCGAGTCTAGTTTGACACTTCCCTGTAGGGGGCAGGAAGCACTAACATAGTATATGATTAGCAGAAATGACATATAACGGTAATGTCATAGGTCTCTTAGGTCTAAAGGACCATGGAGAGATTGTCTTGAAGTCGAAAGGCACAACTGGGAAATCCACAATACATTAATGCTCTGGTAAACTTCCATCAGGACGACATGGCCTGAGCCCAAAAAACGGATTTTGAGCGTAGCGAAAAATCTATTTTTGGGTGAGATAGCCATGTCGTCCTGATGGACCCGCCCTCCTTTCTATGAAAGGCCTTGGCAGGCTCCCTCCCAGTATTACTGTATCTAAAAGTACCGGCTTAAAGCTACAAAGGAATAAAGATGGCCGACGATTGTGGCGCCATCTGAGTTCTCAAACAGTAACGGAAGAGGAGAATTTTGTAACGGCTCCTCTTTTATTTTGCCACTTCTCCCCCTCGAAGCGTAAACGCTATGCGGGGTGCAGATTGCTATGTGGCGTGTCAAGAATACATCCCCTGATATTATGCGATATCCTAAAAGGAAACTTTAAGGATATTCGCGCCAGAAGTTAGAATTCTGGAGACCTTTAGTTAAATTCTCTGGGAATATCACTGTAGTCAAATATACCCTAGGATGCTACTGAAAGGAACCTTCCATCAGGACGACATGGCTATCTCACCCAAAAATAGATTTTTCGCTTCGCTCAAAATTCGTTATATACATCTACATCCAAGGATAATGGGGGACCCCCAGTGGGAACTCTGGGTTTTGGGTGGGAAAACAGTATATAATGGTAAAACAAGCCTTTTTTTTCTCTATACATTACCTTCTTGGGTGTATAATAAACAGATGAAAAATGATATTTTCATAAAATAAATTTTTGAACATACTTACCCACTGGTTATATAAGAATGGCTAGCGTTCCCGACACCTCGGCAGAACTATTTAAAAACTCGAGGCTAACTCAGGTATGTCAGGTGTACACTAGCACCCTGGTGGACTACAGGTAGAACTACTCCCACTTCCTCAGATTTTTCTTGCCCCTTGGTCTCTAGAGGGGAGGAGGGTAGGATTATAACTTATATAACCAGCGGGTAAGTATGTTCCAAAATTTATTTTATTATGAAAATATCATTTTTAAACATAAAACTTACCCACTGGTTATATAATAATGGCTGATTGACACCCTTGGTGGCGGGTCCGAGACAGCAATTTGATTGAAAATTCACTTAATAGTTACACATAACTAATATAAGTGGTTGGTACCTGATAAGGCAACAGACTGCAATGGTTCTCTGCCTCATTCTGTCTGTTATCCTTAAAAGATCCAGCGGTCCACCTAGGGGGCTGAAGATCTCTAGGAGCTGTCAAATGGTGCCATAACCTATAACATGACAGGACCTCAACTAATACCCTTGTTCCAGGCGCTCTCAAGGAACAACATGACCACCTGACCAAATCATTAGATTGCGCAAGACTGTCGACCAGTCTACACATACAACCTTAAAAACAACAAAGTTACAAGAGAAAGAAAAGCGTATTAGGGATTAGGGGAACGTAGTGGTAGATCCTTCACCTACTACCGCATTCGCAGCAACGAATGGACCCAAAGTGTAGCAGTCCTCGTAAAGAGTCTGAACATGTTTTAGGTAATGGAATGCAAATACAGACTTACTTCTCCAAGAGGTCACATCCATTATGCTTTGCAGAGAACGATTCTGTTTAAAAGCCACTGAAGTAGCCACTGCTCTTACTTCGTGAGCCTTTACCTTGAGCAGCCTAAGATCTGCCTCATTACACTGTGAATGAGCTTCTCTAATTAAAAGCCTTACAAAAAAGGAAAGAGCATTTTTTGACATAGGCTGAGAGGGCTTCTTGACTGCACACCAGAGCACCTCTGGGTTGCCTCCCAAGCTCCTTGTTCTTTTTATATACTGTATATCCTTAAAGCTCTAACGGGACATAGCACTTTCTCTATCTCATCGCCCACTAAGTCATAAAGATTAGTAATTTCAAAAGATTCGGGCCACGGCCGAGAAGGAAGTTCATTCTTGGCCAGAAAACCCTGCTGCAAAGAACATATTGCTTTTCCATTTCTGAATCCAATATTCTTGCTGAAAGCATGGAGCTCACTGACCCTTTTGGCCGTTGCCAAGCTCACCAAGAAAAGGGTCTAAAAAGTCATATCTTTAAAAGTAGCCGAGTGCAGAGGCTCGAACCTTCCACTCATAAGGAATCTAAGTACCACATCCAAGTTCCAAGCTGGTGATACCTGATGACATCTCTTAGACGTTTCGAAAGACCTAAATAGGTCTTGTAAATCTTTATTGTTGGAGAGATCCAGATTTCTATGTCTGAAAACAGTTGCCAGCATATTTCTGTATCCTTTAATAGTCGGGACCGAGAAGTTACGCTTATTCCTCAGATCTAAAAGAAAGTCGGCAATCTGTGCTATAGAGGTATTGGACGAAGAAACCGAGTTAGCTCTATACCATTCTCTGAATACCTTTCATTTGGATTGATATACTCTAATGGTAGAGGTCCTCCTTGCTCTTGCAATAGCCTTGGCTGTCTCCTTCAAAAAGCCTCTAGATCTTGCAAGTCTTTCGATAGTCTGAAGGCAGTCAGACGTAGAGCTCTGAGGTTTTGGTTATTTCTTGCCAAATGGGGCTGTCTGAGAAGATCTGCTCTTAACGGGAGGCTTCTCGGCACGTCCACTACCCACTCCAGTATCTCCGGAAACCAGATTCTCGACAGCCAAAAAGGAGCAATTATAGAGTCATTCTGGTCCCCTTGTGAGATACGAACTTTTGCACTACTTTGTATAGGATCTTGAAGGGTGGGAACGCGTAAACATCCATGTGCGCCCAATCCAGCAGGAACACGTCTATGTGAGTTGCCTCGGGATCCGGTACTGGAGAGCAATACGTTCCCAGTCTCTTTGTTTTGGAGGTTGCAAAGAGATCTATGAGAGGGCGACCCCATAATCGCCACAACTTCTTGCAAACCTCCAGATGCAGCATCCATTCCATGGACAGAACTTGGTCCCTCCTGCTGAGCCTTTCCGCACTCACATTCTAGGCTCTTTGAATGAATCGAGTCAATAACAGAATCCTCGTTTCCTTTGCCCAGAGGAGTAGAGATTTCGCTAACTCGTACAGAGACTTCGAGTGGGTCCCCCCCCTGCTTCGCTATGTACGCTAGGGCCGTGGTATTGTCCGAATTGACCTGTACCACCTTGTCCAGGACCAGGCCCTCAAATCCTTTGAGGGCTAAGTGCACCGCTAAGAGCTCCTTCTGATTGATATGAAGAGCCTTCTGTTCTTTTGTCCAACGCCCTGAGATCTCCCTTCTCCCCAATGTTGCTCCCCACCCCGAATTTGAGGCGTCTGAGAACAACACGAGGTCTGGGTTCCTCTGCTCCAACGATAGACCCTCGTTGAGTTTGTGAGCATTGTTCCACCATTGAAGATGTGATTTGATCGTATTCGTAACGGGAATATTCTCCTTGTCGAGACTGTCTCCCCTTTTCCAATGAACATTGAGGTGGAATTGAAGGGGGCGCAGGTGCAACCTTCCCAGAGATACAAACTTCTCTAGAGACGAGAGGGTTCCCAGAAGACTCATCCATTCCCTTACCATAGTGACTTTTTTCTCCATAAAGGCTCCCAGCCTTAGAAGGGCTGACTGAACTCTTGCAGGCGACGGAAAAGCCCGAAAATCCTGACTCCGAATCTCCATCCCCAAATAAAGGATCTTCTGGGATGGAGTCAACTGTGACTTCTTCGAACCCACTAGAAGTCCCAATTCTTTTGTCAAATCCATGGTCAACTGAAGGTCCTTCATACAGCGCTCGACCGAGGGAGCTCTTATCAACCAATCGTCCAAGTACAGGAAGGCTCTGATGCCTCTCGAGTGCAGCATACTCGCCACATTCATCATTAATTTTGTAAAATCAGAGGAGCTGTGCAGAGGCCAAAACATAAAGCTCGAAACTGGAAGACGCTTCCCCTGTATGCCTCAGATAACGTCTGCAGCTTGGATGTATCGGAACATGAAAATAAGCGTCCTAGAGGTCCAATGATACCATCCAGTCGCCTTTCCTCAATGCTGCCAGCACAGTCTTCTGAGTCTCCATAGTGAATTTCGAGTTCTGGACGTAGCGATTGAGGGCGCTCACATCCAGAACCGGTCTCCATTCCCCTGAACTCTTAGGAACTAGGAACAAGCGGTTGTAAAACCCTGGAGACTCCAAATCCTGCACCCTTTCTACCGCTCTCTTTTTGAGTAGAAGCGACACTTGCAAGTGCATGGCCTGCCTCTTCGGTCCTTTCTTGTACTTGGGTGAAAGATCCACCGGATCTGCGACTAAAGGAGGCTTTAATACAAACGGAATTTTGTATCCTTCCTTTAGAAGACGTACCGACCAAGGATCCGCTCCCTTCTTCTCCCAGGCCTGCCAGTAGTTGTTCAGCCTGGCTCCCACTGCTTGAATGGGAGAGCCGTCAGACCCTGCCCCGGCTGGGCTTGGCTCCTCTTTTCCTTTGCTTCCTTGCCTCTGGCTTGAAAGTACTTCTCCCTGTAGATTTACCCCGAAAGGGCTGAGCAGAATAAGAATATGACGCCCCTTCCTTAGTTCTACGAGAAGAGAAGGACTAAAGTAAAACCTTACTGGCTGTTTTAGTAACCAAATCCTGAGTAGCCTTCTGAGACAGATTTGCAGCCACCTCCTTAACTAAATCCTGCGGAAATAGAGCCGAAGACATGGGCGCAAAAAGCAGCTCAGATCTCTGACATGGAGTGACACCCACAGAGAGGAAAGAACATAAAGTAGCTCTTTTCTTTATAACTCCTGCAGTAAACAAAGCGGCCAGCTCATTAGAACCATCCCTGACTGTTCTGTCCATACAAGGCATAAGTTGGATAAGACTACTTGTGTCCGTGTCCTTCATCTCGGCCACTTTTCTGCTCAAGGCTCCCAGTGACCAGTCCAGTAAATTAAATACAGTACCTCAAATGCTCTAAACAATCATTTTAAGAGGTGGTCAAACTCCGACATTGACCACAACACTTTTGTCTTTCTCATAGCCATGCGACGGGAAGAATCCACCAGGTTTGAGAAGTCTCCCTGTGCAAACGCCGGAGCTCCCAAACCTAATACCTCTCCCGTCTCATACCAAACGTTCGATTTAGAGGCTAACTTAGCTGGTGGAAAAGTGAAGCATGTCTTGCCCATAGCTTTTCTTGTATCCATCCATGCTGCCATTAATTTTAATGCTCTTAGAAGAGAGGGAAAGCACCATTCTTGTATAAAAAGAAGTCTTCACTGTCTTGCCCAAGATAAACTCAGAAGGGGGAGATCGCGGAGTAACTGGTGCAAAATTGTCTGGAAATAATTCCGAGAAGACTAGCATTAACTTTTTGAAATCCACCGCATGTTAAGGTGGTTTCTCCTCCTCTTCCTCCGAGATATCCTCCAAGTGTTCCTCATGAGAGAGAACCTCATCCTGATCTTCTAATTCAGAGATTGGGGCTGCGTTTTGTCCCAAATATTGAACCTCCTGTGCGGGTGCAACAGAGTCGACATGGGCGCGCTTGCGTTGTTCCATATCCGTTTCCAATTGACAGTCATTCGACTTGCGTTTGCTGTCACGATTGATTCTATAATGGACTGAGTCTGGCTGACGCCACTCTGCCGCCTCCTGGCGCGCCGCGTTCACGCGATGTTCGCGCTGCCGCTCCGAGGAGCCCTGGCCCGTCGCGCTCACGCGCTGGCGCTCTACCCATTCATGGCTCAACTGGTGTGGGTCGTCACGCTGGCGCTGCTGGAGACGTTCAGCGCCTTCAACAATTAACTCCTGAGGCTCGTCATGTTGCCGCTCAGGCTCCCCCTGCGCCTGCTTCCATCCTGCCGCTTCGCGGCTCGCTCCACCATTTGGCGAACATTATCACGCTTGGACTGAATATCGGCTGAATGCTCCTTTGATATTTGTTGTGAAACAGAGCTCTGCCAAGACAAATCTACTCCAACCTTCCGCTGAACAGTGAAACTGGGAGACCGCCTGTGCGATATCACGTCAGTCCCAGAGACAACAGGCCGCCAGTGCGACAACGGGTCTACCACCGAAGACTGACGCCCAGCCTCACTGCCAACAACCGGTCGATAAGACTGCATCATCGACAAGAGCTGTTGTTTCATGTTCAACAACATATTCCACTTTGGATCGTTTTGAGGAGATAATTGTACAGCCTTTTCTATAGCAACTTCAACCTCTTCATCGCTCTCCAATCTTTTACCCCTTTCGGGAGAAGAATCCCAGTCCAAAGGAAGAGGTGGAGCATGGATAGTCACACCAGAACCAGAAATTAACTCCGCATCCGAATCCATTACTCTATCCCCATCGGAACCCACATTCGAGCGCTTCACAGGAGAACACTCGTCAAAGGACCGAAAACGTTCAGGTGATTCCCAATGACTACAACCCGGCTGTTGCGGGGAGGAAACGTGCGGCTGTTCCACTGACTGAACTTTCCTCTTAATCGGTCTAGATTCTTTACGCCACCTATCATCACGTGACTCCTCATCCGAAGAGGGAGACAAAGCACTAACCTCACCTTTTCTATGGTGAGGGTGAGCGCCCTGAGCTACGCCATCAGGATCACTCGAGGGAACGTCTACGCGACTGATGAAGCCTCTCGTTCCCTTTCGCCCTTCGACATAACTTCTCCCCTTCCGGGAGCTTGACAGAGGTCTTAGGCTAGGCCAACGACAGGATCGCGCAGGCGCGCCCTCCATTACACTAAACACATTTGTCGGACTTTTAACACTTGTTTGATCACTAGTCCGACCACTTTTAAGTAAATTAATTTCTGACATCATTTGTTTTTTGTCCGCTGCTAAAGATTCAACCCTCACACCGAGAGCTTGAATTGCGGATAACATATCCCTCATCGTAGGTTCTTTCGGCTCTTGATCTACCACTACGGGGGGAAGACGTAGGATTAATTACATCAGACCTAGATAAATCCACAGAACGGGAAGAACTACGTCTAATCCTTTCTTTCCTAATTCTATCTTTCTCTAATTTCTGATTATAACGCTCGTAAGCTACCCACTGACTTTCCGTTAATGAAGAACATTCTTCACACCGATCACCATAAGCACACGGTTTCCCTCTACATTTAACACAAATTGTGTGCGGATCAACAGAGCCTTTAGGAAGTCGAGTCTGACAACCTTTACTACACTTCCTATATAAAGGGGAGGGGTCGGCCATATTGAAAAGTGACGAGAAAATTAAACAATAACAAAGGTCAAAATAACTAAATAACCTCACATTAATAAAGATTTCAAGAATATTTGAAAAGGAAAACACCAAAGCGAAAGCCAACAAAAACAAAAGGACAGAGTACATCACCAAATAAACCGTCCAATTGAATGTAAACAGCGAGTGAATTTTCAACGTTCTGCCAGTACGACCGGCAGGAAAAATCTGAGGAAGTGGGAGTAGTTCTACCTGTAGTCCACCAGGGTGCTAGTGTACACCTGACATACCTGCGTTATCCGCAAGTTTTTAAATAGTTCTGCCGAGGCGTCAGGAATGCTATCCATTCTTATATAACCAGCGGGTAAGTTTCATGTTTAAAAAATACGGTAATATTGAGCTGCACAAGCTCACATTAGCAATGTTAGTATAACATGCTAACATTAGCAGTGTTTTTCATTTATTTTTAGACATTCTAGGGGTCGGTCGTAGTCGCTCTCGTTCGTTCGTTTGTACATAGCAGGTTTCGACCTTCTGCGCATAAACTCCTCCCACCTGCGCATGAACTCCGCCTCCACCAATAGGATTTCTTCTTCTCTACCCGCCAAATTCAACTATTCGACTTCATTCAAGTATTTGACTTGATTCCTTTTATGTAATACCCTCGTATACATATTAAGTTTGACCCAAGAATTATTAGTTTTATTATCCGATACCTTATAAAATCACCTCATTAAATATTATTTATCATACACTCCATTTTATCTTTCAATATTAATTTTATACATTTTGTTATTACCTTGTCACGCCCTGATTTCACATAAACACTTGCTCTGGACAAGTTTCCCATTCTAGTTCATTCATGTTTACTCTCTAGACTCCGTTGTTTTTCCGTTAACCAATCACAAACCCATACGTATGTTAAGTTTGCACAGGGGGTGGGGGTTAATATTTCCCAACCCCTTCCCTTATGTCTTCAAGTGGTCTCTTCATACCCCTTCCAACAAATCCTTTTCTGTGGAAACCTTTGTCCTAGTCAGGTCTTTGTTATTTCAAGTGAGGTTTTTTTTTTCGTATTTTATGATGGAAGTTATAGAAACTTATAAAGGCTGCAGTATTCCATACTTAAAAGCATTTGCTAAATTTCATGGGGGAATTTTTTGATACGTCATCCAGTGTTGATAATTTCCTTAAATCACCTAATGTAATACCCCAACGTTTACAGAGCCCCAAGTGCCGTTCATAGAAGTTAAGACGTCACAGTCTCAACACCCCGGTGACACACAAGTTTCCTTGTCCGGGTCAGAAAAGTAAGTCAATTTCTTTAATTTATGTGTTTTTAGCTTGCACAGCTCAACATTACCGTTTGCCAGTACATACGAGCTCGGTACCTCGAAGGTTTGTGACCTGGGAAGGGGGTTCGGGGACTTGCCCCCGGCCAGGGGTTGTGAACTGGGAAGGGGGTCCGGGGGCTTACCCCGGCAAGGGGTTGTGACCTGGGAATTACTATGTTAGGTTAGGTGGGTTGGTAGGTTCTGTACCCTTTTATATACTGTGTAAAGGGTATATGGAAAAATGCTTTAAAATACACATTTTATTTAACTAATTTACTGAAATATAATGTAAATGAATAAAAACACATATTTATGCATCGCTAATATTAGCGTAGCATTGCTAACGTTAGCAATGTCAGCCTAACATTGCTAATGTTAGCGTAACTAATGTTAGTGTGCGCAGTAAATAGGTTCTTGATGAGTGAAGTGAGGACGGAATTTGAACTAGAGGCATTATATTCAAACATTTTAACAGAAAATATGTGTTTTACAGTAGAAAATAATGTGATTTAACCGGTTTTTACCTTCATTTCATCCGCAACAACAACCAGTTCGGCTACTTGAAGTTAGTCGAAATGGTTGTTCTATTTGCTTGCGGTTGAAATGAAGGTCAAATTCGGTTAAATCACGTCATTTCCTACAGGAAAGCATATATTTTCTGTTCGAAATGGGAATCTGTAATACAGTACAACTTTACCCAGAACCTAAGAAACCCTCCTAACCTAACCTAGTAGTTCCCAGGTCACAACCCCAAGGCCGGAGGCAAGTCCCCCAAACCCCCTTCCCAGGTCACAGCCCCTAGCCGGGGGACAAGCCCGCTAGACCCACCTTCCCATGTCACAAATAAATCCTTTCATTATGAAAAAGTAAATTACAAATAATTCCTTACCTTCTGATTGATGTTGTCAGCTTTTTTTTTTCTTGGCAATCTTTACAAAAGCTTTGCAGTAGAAAAAGTGCTGGCCTTCCCTGAAAATGAGGTCAGAATCGGACATTTGAGGCATTATTTCGCTGTTATTTTTAAATGTCACATGAGCATTTCCATCATAATCAATTGCCAACATAAACGAAACTACACTAAATTTCGAAAGATTGATGAGCTTCCCTTAAGTTCACTCTTGAAGACGTCTTTACGAGATGGTGGTTAACTTAAAAGTGAAGGAGAAGGTGGGAAAAAAATGGCTGTTGTAGAACAACATCCGGAAACTTATGGAGAAGTAATTGTAAGCTGTTAAGGTTTAAAAAAAAAAAAACTACCTGACAAATACGTCATTGTAAATGCACAGAGAGCTCCCCAAAACATGGAAAAAAAACATGCGCAATAAGTCCCCTGGAGTCTCTCAGATGTAAACAAAGGTAATAGTTTACAACACCATGCTCTCCATTTACTCCAAAATAATGAAATCTTGCAGTTTTCATCATCTTGCACAGTAATTAGGTGGTTATTTAAATTCTGGGAAAGCAATAATTAGCAAGATATGTTGAGGTAGGGGGAAGGGGTTATAAAAAGAAAAGGTTAATGTCTAGGAGAGGGCCGCATGAAGATATCAGTGATATTCAATTTATTTTTTACTAGAATGTGTAGTAATGTATGTAAATAGTGGTATAGGAGTGAGATAATTTAGTGAAAATTAATAATAGTCGAAATATCGACGATCAAACTCACGCTACTCTTGTCTTCCTCCCAGATATTTTCTAAGTCTGTTGTTATTGTTGACTGTCTTGTTTTTGCTCAAATGAAACCTGTAACCACTATAATCCGCAGACAAACTAGTCCACTATGAAATCTTACACATTTGGCCAATCACAGCACCTATCCACTATGACGTCATACATGTTTGGCCAATCACAGCGCGACAATACAACAGCGCGACAATACAACAGCGCGACAATACATTATCTTACCAAGGCATTTCATTTCGTTCTTAGACATGGAGGCCATAGCAAGCACGTCATCTTATGTTGCACAAGAAGTTGAAATTCCATCTTCTTGTCCTGACTGTTACCTAACTTACAATGAATTTGTTGTAACTTATTCAGGGAATATTGAAAAACTAGTGGATTTGTGCCAGAGACACAATTTAATTTTACAAAATAAAAATTGTCCTGCATGTCAAGGAACCTTCGCAACGGCTTCACGTTTTCCTCAAAGCAGCAGCACATCTTTATGAACCAACAGTTTAAGGTGAGCTTCATTAATTTATAGAGTATATTATAATGGTGATAGTATAACGATGTATACAGCAGTACCATCACTTTGGATTTGGTTTGATGGATGTGTTAGGTAGTGGCCGTAAGGGGGGGGGGGTCGCAGGGGGGCGGAGCCCCCCCCCCCCTGGTAGGCCTAGAAAGGGGTACAGGGCCCCTAGGCTAGGTTAGGTGGGTTTATTAGGTTCGGTAGTGCCCTGAAAATCACTGTGGCCTTAAGGGGGGTCCGCCCCCCTGGTAGGGCTAGGTAGGGGTATAGGGGGAGGGGTGGTGGAAGGATAAGTATTCATTTATTGCGAACATTATTTGACGGCCCCCCCCCCCACCCAAAACCCCGCTTCCCACTGGGGTCCCCCATAATTGTAGTAGTAGGTTTATGCTTACATTTTGTGTGTAGGAGTTAAGTCTTAGTTTCTTTTTTATTCATTTCCTCATGTTTCTATGCACTGTGCAACAATAATCTGGTTGTTTTTTGCCGTTTTTCGTCGTTAATACTTGAAAAACGGGTGCGGCCTTCTCCTAGACATTTACCAAAGAAAATAGCTCGGTTTCCTCACCAAACGACTTGGAACTGACATGTCAAAGTCAACGAAACAGGGTTCGTGATACCAGCGTACATAAACAGAAGTTCGTGATACCAGCGTACATCTGATATACTGTATATTCAAACTACAGTATACTTTATCAAAAATTGAGTGATTGCTCAAAAGTGTCACTATTTGTAAATTGCATATTTTATGTACACTTTTGAGTAATTAATCCATTTTTACCTAAGCATATTTTGAATATACAGTATATCAAATGTACGCTGGCATCACAGACTTCTGTTTATGTACGCTGGCATCACAAATTCTGTTTGGTTGACTGTATTGACCTGTCAGTTCTGAGTCGTTTAGTGAGAAAACCGAATTATTTTCTTTTTATAACCCCTTCCCCCTTCAACATATCTTGCTAATTATTGCTTTCCCAGAATTTAAATAACCACCTAATTACTGTTCAAGAAGCTGAAAACTGCAGGATTGCATTATTTTGGAGTAAATGGAGAGCGGGGTGTTGTAAACTATTAGCTAAACAATGAACAGAGTGTAAAACACACTTCACATTGAATAGGCCGGTATGTAAGTTATTATGCCCCAGTCCCTAATAAACATAGAGAGAAAAATACCAAACTAGCCAGCACTCGTCCATTTCTTATAGCGAATTCCAATTTTGCTAGAAATTAGAATAACATATATTTACCCACCATTTTTTATTTTGACCAACCGCCTCAGATTTAATGTGAAACCAATTGAACTAGTAATGATTAATTGATATATGATGATTAAAATCATGTGGGGAACATTGTTGTTGTAAAATAAAACCGGTCAGGTTAGGTGGTTTGTTTAGGTTAGCTGGTGGCCTTGTTTATTGCTAATTCTACATGTGCCATTATTAGTATGTTAAAACGAATTCTTTAATTCATTCCCAACGCCAAAAAAACAAAACCGGTTTCCCGCTGGAGGTCCCCACGGATTGGAATGGTTAACAAATGGGATAAAAATACTGTTCATCAAAAAGATAAAAAAGGGTCAGCTTTAGATAAAGCAGAGCGTAATTCATCAGAAAAAAATACTATATTTTTTTTTTAGTGGGGGAGCAATTGTACAGAATTACCAATCACTTAATTACTCAATTCCGAGAAAAATACGGGATATTGTAATGTCTTGTCGAAATAAACCAAGGTTTTGACTTCAATGACTTGTACTTGCCTGCTCTGTCATAGGGAGGGGAAGCTTTGTGGAAGACTTAAAAACTGGGCATTATAGATATTCTTTGTCGTAAAACCATTAGCGATCGATCAATTGTCTATTTGCTATGCCTGATTATTTCCGTCTCATGCTAGACCAAAACACTGTCTCGACTTTCGTGACAAGACCTTCGAAACAAAATTCACTTCACCAAGACGACACACTCAACTGAGAGAAACTAGACTCACAAACAGCGGTGCCATTTAGATTGCGAGATTCCAAATTCACCAGAGAAACATCGAAATAAACATATGAACTCAAGTCAAAATAGAAAACCCATTAGAGAATTTTTTCTTATGCTAAATTTTGTTTTATTCGTGGTGTAGCAGAGATCTGTGTCAAGTCTGATAAAAAAAACGCCCACATAGTTTGAAAAGAACACTGGTGGAAATCTTTCATCTGGCAACACTGGTCACAAGTTCACAACTCTGACTCGCAAGACAAGGAACTTTACTTGAGGAAGGAAATTAAGGAATAATGGGTGATTAGTGTTTACAGATAATTTATGTTTCATGTTGTGGAAATAAATCTTTAAATACAATATTCGTTTGTATATGCATATATATAAAACAAATAACTTTGTAAATCATTTAATCTAGTTGTATTGTTATACTTAAGAAGATTACACAGGTATTGGGCATGGGTTTCCATTTGATTTTGAAATTGACCCAATGCTTGAATCTCTATGGCCTATGCTGATAGAAACGGACCAAATTTAACTGGTCCATTGGCACGATGAAATAACCCACCCTTGGTTTAGTTATATAAAATTATTTCTTTAAAATCATATTTGCCGTCTCTGTTCCCTCCGCCAACGAAGTTGGGAGGAGATTATGTTTTTGCCCCTGTTTGTTTGTTTGTGGCTAACTTCCTGGCCACAATTTTACCAATAGCGCAGTGAAACTTTCAGGGATTAATTCTTTCGTTGAGACGTTGCAGTGATTAAATTTCGGAAAGTCCTAGGTCAAGGATCAAGATCGAGCAAGAGGTCGACAGATTTAACCCAAACCTCGAGAAATAAGCTCCTATGGCGGAGGTCTTTACTCTCATAGTGCATTTCTAGTTTTCTTTTTTAAACAAATGCTTCCTTTAAAATTGATCTCTCTCTCTCTCTCTCTCTCTCTCTCTCTCTCTCTCTCTCTCTCTCTCTCTCTCTCTCTCTCTCTCTCTTCAAATGAACCCACCTCTCATTAGTCAATATATAAGCCTGAATCTCTTCATCTGTCACAATTAACCTTGCAGGAATAATGGCTCCTAAGTCACATCACAGCGATAGAACCACGAGAAAGACCACACATTAATTGGATGAAAATAAAACTCGTATATAAATGTTGAAAAGAAAAATAATTACAGAAAGGTACGCGCCATGCAATCAACTACTCGCAGCCGTTATATTTCTTCAAAGCCTCACATATGTTTACTCATGTAGGCTATATTATGTTATATATATATATATATATATATATATATATATATATATATATATATATATATATATATATATATATATATATATATATATATATATATATATATATATTTCAAATAAGCCATATATATTAATACATTAAAGTCTGGATTCTCTTAACGACCTCGGGATCAGAGCCCCAGGCGGAACCGCCCAAAGACTATGATATCGGACCGGCGGGGATTTGAACCCTCGTCCAAGATATCTGTACGCCAGTGACCATACCACTCGTGGCCGAGTGGTATGGTCACTGGCGTACAGATATCCTGGACGAGGGTTCAAATCCCCGCCGGTCCGATATCATAGTCTTTGGGCGGTTCCGCCTGGGGCTCTGATCCCGAGGTCGTTAAGAGAATCCAGACCAATGTATTAATATATATGGCTTATTTGAAATATGAAAGAAACACGTTTAAATGTGCAAAAAATTTATCATATATATATATATATATATACACATATATATATCATTATCCTCGTCATCAGCCGCTACTAGTCCACTGTAGAACAAAGGTCTCAGACATTTCTCTCCCCTTGCATCTGTTTTTGGTTTTTCTATGCACAAATTTTCTTAGCTCGCCAACCCAACGTCTTCTCTTCCTTTCTCTGCTTCTTTTGCACTCTCTAGGGACCCATTTTGTTATTTTAATATGTCCATCTATTAACTGTCATTCTCATTACATGTCCTGTCAATGTCCATTACTTGCTAAGCTACAACCCTAGTTGGAAAAGCAGGATAGGCCAAGGGGCTCCAACAGGGAAAATACCCCAGTGAGGAAATGAAAAGAGGAGACAAAATATTCTAAGAACAGTAGCAACATTAAAATAAATAATTCCTATATAAACTATAAAAACTTTAAGAAAACAAGAGGAAGAGAAATTATGTAGAATAGTGTGCCCGAGTGTCCCCTCTAACAAGAGAACTCTAACCCAAGACAGTGGAAGACCATGGTACAGAGGCTATGGCACTACCCAAGACTAGAGAACAATGGTTTGATTTTGGAGTGTCCTTCTCCTAGAAGAGCTGCTTACCATAGCTAAAGAGTCTCTTCTACCGTTACCAAGAGGAAATTGGCCACTGAACAATTACGGTGCAGTAGTTAACCCCTTGGGTGAAAAAGAATTGTTTGGTAATCTCAGTGTTGCCAAGTGTATGAGGACAGAGGAGAATATGTAAAAAAATATTCCAGACTATTCGGTGTATGTGTAGGCTAAGGGAAAGTGAACCGTAACCAGAGTGAGGGATCCAATGTAATACTAGCGGTAGTATCTCAACGGATGGCTGGTGCCCTGGCCATAAGTTAATACTGGTAGGACCATCTGATTGAATACTTTTATTTTTATTTTAGAGAAAGTGGCATTTTACTTTTCATAATATTCTGTTTACCAAAAGCTTGCGATCCCACACTTATTCATATTTTAATTTCGGTCACATGTCTTGGAGAAACACTTACTTTCTGTCTCAATTATATATTCATTAGCAATCTCTAGGGGTTTATACATAACCATTATATCTTGTCTCTCAATATATATCGCGAGACCCATATCAGTTATCTACACGTATGCCGGCACGGTTCATGCGGCCTTTATTGTAGGATATTTATGGTTGTCTCTCTGCATTTTCATGGGAAATTGTTTTAGTTTTCCCCATATTGATTTTCAGTCATATATTTTTGCTTTCTCTACTCAAATCTATCATCTTTGCAATTCCTCCCATAATTCACTAAACACAACTAAGTCATCTGCAAATCTCAAGTTGTTAAGGTATTGCCCATCAATATCAATTCCTACATTTTCCCAATCAAAATTCTTAAAACCTCCTAGCAACTCTGTGAATAACTTGGGAAAGATGGGGTCTGTGTAGCTCCTTTCTCAGTCGGCATTTTCTCACTATCTTTATGTAGCTTTAGGATTGTTATCTTTTCCATATAGATATCTTTACTTACTTTACTTTGATGGCTGCTTTTCTGGTCCCATACAGCAGGGGAACCCCACTCTCCTACAGGACCTCCACTGTCGTTTTACCTTATTCGTTCAGAGTATTTAACGTTTCATGTCTAGTATTCTTCCTTTACTGTTAAATCTTTACTGTCAAAAGACTCATGAAATAAGAAAGACTTCAGTTTCCTCTTGAAAGCCTTAATGTCTTCAATCATTCGAATGTTTCGTGGGAGGTTATTATATAGTATCGGGGCCGCATATCTAAAGGCTCTAGAGCCTAAAGTAGACGTATACCTAGGTTCCAACAGTTTGAAGCCATCTGTAACTATTCTCGTGTCGACACGATTTGTTGGCTGCGCAATATGTAGCAATTCTCTTAAGTATTTTGGACGCCCGGTTCTGATAACTTGGTGGGTTATTGTACATATTTTAAATTCAATCCGCGCTTTAATCGGCAGCCAGTGTAAATCAATTAGTATAGGTGTGATCTTTTCTCTAGGTGGGACGCCTTTTATCAGTCTTGCTCCTCTGTTAATTATGTTTTGTAATTTTTTAAGTTGCACTTTTGGTAAATTGTAATAGATGAGTTGCAATAGTCAATCCTGATAATAACACAGTTTATCACAAGTTTCTTTACAGAATTTTCGTCTAGGTACTTTTTTTATTAACGCAATATTTCTTAGATGATAACCAGCAGTTTTTATTACATTATTTATTTGGGCATTTAGAGATAGGTTGCAGTCAAGAAATACACATAGATCTCGAACTTTACTAGATAACGGCACCGAGTCATTATTTATGTTCAGTTGAATATCACCTAAGTTTCTCACACTGTTTCTCTTTCCCACCACCATGAATTCAGTTTTGTTCTCATTTAATTTTAGTTGTTTAAATATCATCCATTCTCTAACACTATCAAGGTTTCAGTTTAGAGTTTCAGTAGTGTCGTCTATATCATTTATGGAAAAGTAAAATTGTGTGTCATCTACAAAAAGTTTAAACTTCACGCCATGCCTTTGTAGCATTTTCGATAGACCAATAGTATAGATGTTGAATAAGATTGGGCCAAGTACCCTCTCCTGGGGTACCCCTCTGTTTATGGGTTCATATGATGATTAAGAGTTTCCAATTTGTACACAGCAATTTCTACCAACTAAGTAGTCTTTTAGGTATTCGAAGGCTTGATCTTCAACGCCGATGGACCGTAGATCATTTAGTAGCAGTTCATGTTGCAAACCTGCTAAATAATTAGGATCAGCAGTTAAGCCTGGCAAAATCCTCTTGCTTAGTCTATCCTCCCTATGGAAGCAGTCCTCTGGGGAATAGTCTGAAGGGCATGCTTTCTGCAAATAGTTATGTAGCACAACACATGCCATGACAACTTTGTCAATACTTGTCAATTTGAGATTTATACAAGTGTGGAAAATTCTAAACCGGGAAGCCATAATGCCGAAGGCATTTTCTGCCACTCTCCGTGCCCTTGATAGCCTGTAGTTGAATACTCGCTTCTCACTATGTAGGTCCTTTTGAGAATAAGGTTTCAAGAAATCTGTCCATAATACAAATGCCTCATCTCCCACGAATACATATGGCAAAACACAATTTGAAGTAGCTGTTACTCACTCATGTGGGATGCAGAGCTTTTCATCTTTGAGTCGCTTACCAAATTCTGTATTATCAATGACTCCTCCATCTGATACGCGACTAATAGTTCCAATGTCTGCCATAATGAATTCGTAGTTTGCATTTACAACTGCCATTAACACAAGACTGTTGTATCCCTTGTAATTCGAATAATAAGACCCTGATTCTGATGGCGGCGTTATCCATACATGCTTTCCATCAAGAGCACCGAGACAGTGGGGAAAATTCCATCTAAACTCGAACTGTTCTCCAACAGTCTTCCGCTCCTTTTTTGTTGCTTGAAACTGAAACAGATAATAGATACAATGCTATGAGAGAGAGAGAGAGAGAGAGAGAGAGAGAGAGAGAGAGAGAGAGAGAGAGAGAGAGAGAGGGGGGGGGACTTGCACTATATTTATAGGCGTTCTCCTTTCTGGAGTGTTGCTGAGCCACCAGCTGATGATGAAATTTACCTTCATGCAGCAATGCTCCTGTAGTGAAACGGAGTAGGGAAACACTACTAAGGTAGATTACATTTTAAACTTAGTCACTCGTAACTTAGAAGAGAGATCTGAGAGACATGATACTCCTAATGAGACATTTGGGAAGTACGTAGGCCAAGCACTCCACTCCCTGGACAAGAAAACAGCAGTCTTTGCTAGGAAACTGATAAATGATGTGGTTTTTGAAGCAGAGAATGGGAATTTGTCTGCCTATTCTAAAATTGTAACTGACACATACCATTTACATGAATCATTTGCAACACCAGTACCACAGTCGTCAAGTTCCTTTCATGTAAGCGATAATTCTAATAGTGATTCCAATATGTCACAATATTTTGCCAATTTTCAGCACTTGTAACATTTTCATATGTGGCTGGCAATCAAAGAGGGAGATATAAAGGGTTATAATTTTGGATTGGTTTGGGTTATGTACCTTCGTTTGCCACTGTGGTTAGAAAGCATTGCACATTTCAACAGAAGGTTTCAGTATTTTTCACATATTATTACTATGTACTGATTTTCCTCAATAAATTAACATTATGTATTGCATATCATAACCCACCTTTAAATAATCCTTCTTAAGTACTTTGTAGATGGCAACACAAGTTTCTGGTATAATCTTGGATAAGGTGCTAGTTCCCATTACAGCTGAAAATCTCAAGTCTTGCAGAGATCGGCCTGTTGCTAAGAAACGCGGTGTTGCGATCAGCCGTTCATGAGGGCTAATGGACTTCCTCATTACGGTGTCTTTACATGTAATGAATGGAGTGACCATATTCAAAAGTTCTAAATATGTTGATTCATCCATGCGCATATAATTGCGCCATTCATCTGGGTCTAATTTCAGCTCTTTCATTAAATTGGTATGTGAAATTTGGTCCCTTTTAAGCAACCAGTCCCTTGTCCACTTTGAACACTTCCTTTTCTTTTCATTGAGGGTAGTCACTATCTCGACTGCCATCACCTCGTCTTCGGTAAGTGACATGTTGCTCCTTCTCCTTTTGCCACCGACTGAGGTTGTCTGTCAGTTTGGTTTGAACGTGTAAACAGTCTTCAAACATGTTGTGTTGGAGGTTTGATGAGCGTGTTGGCCAATATGCTTGACTGTGTAAAACCCCCTTAAGGCTGCGTTTACACCAAGCGAGTCGAGTCACGTCAAGTCATGAACGTCATTTGATGAGATTCATTTTGACTCATCTCCGTTTAGACCGACTGCATCAGCCCTCGTCAAGTCAGTTTCAGACTATCAGTGACCTGTCTGATTTCATACGGAATGGATGCAAGTTCCCTCGAGACGGCCTTGGTTGAAGTGGCTACTTTGTTGTGGCTTCGTATTCTCCTTGGGCACATTCATCTCTTTTTTTTCCTTCTCCTTCTCTCTCTCTCTCTCTCTCTCTTTTATGTATTCTCGTCTTAAAATACATCTGTAGTGAAGGTAAAAAATAACCCTCCTTAAAATACGATTGTAGATCACATTTGAGTGAGTTCAGATCTATCTTATTCATACCATAACTCCAACATAAAGTAAAAGAGAACTATAATATATATATATATATATATATATATATATATATATATATATATATATATATATATATATATATATATATTTATATATATATATTTAATTTTCTCCGACTTATTGAAATTAATGATTCTAGGCCCGATGGAATGGGCCGATGACAAGACCTTGAAGAGATTTGCTTTCCAAAACTATTCAGGATTCAATAAAATATGATCCCAATATTCAATTTTATTACAAAAATAGTCATTTGATAGAGAAATAACACACAATAACACTTTAAGCTAATTAAAAAATAGAACTGTCACCCTTAGGGGGTCTGCAACATGTGCTCATGAAACACAGAGTCCACGTTGGACTAAATAAGACTAAGTTTTCGTAATTACAACAATTATTCCTTGGTAAATCACTTACCAAGGTCCATAGGCGTATTCTGATGCATAAAACTAATCCCCAGTCCCAGGGATGACAATTTTACAGATCGATACAAAGTTACATACAAAACTCACAAAAGGAACCGACCTGGTATCACGGTGGCTTGGAGCCGGAAACAGAGAGACTAACAATATAGTTTAACTTACTGGGTTGGAGGTTTAGGCAGGAATGAACGAGCGTCATGCTGGACAGCTCCGAGGAAAACTACGATCTCCCGCGCTAACTAAAGTGTCCTTGTGAGATGCGAGGAAACTCTTACGTTATTTATTCAATAAGGGGTTTGATAAAGCTTCTTTATCGACCACAAGACAGAGAAACAATCAAAGTCTTACTTCAGATCAAAGGGTAAACTTAATACTTCGGCTGAAGGCCATAATTTGCCGTAATCCAACAAGCTAGAGAGTCCTTGGCTCTAAACATATACATCGATATTTTTGTCGTGGTAAACCAGTACAATATCATTTTTGTAATTCGTAAATAATAAATACTTTGTCTCTCTGACACCCGCTCCTTCCCTACCAGGTGGTTGAAATTTATGCCACAATACCGTCATGTATTGGACAACACTCATTCGCAGAAACGCCCGCGAGATCTTCCAATCTTACCCCAATTTAAAGCAACGTTCGTGGAGTTAAATGTCGGGGATTTCGAATGATCAGTTCGAAACTCCCGACATCCTCCACACCCGAAATAAAGGGGCGGTGAAACGTCGGTCAATTAGGCAAGACTGGACTCGGGGGAGGAGTAACCACTCCAAGACTCTGTTAGGCTCGTTGCGTAGAGCTCCACAACGACTCTAACGGAGTACACACAATATACATCAACAGAAATATTACCCCGGGGCAATCAACTCTTACAAGTGTACACACAGAATGGCAATGCAGAAAAAAATGTATCCAGACATATAATACATACATGAATCAATCAATAGAAAGGCAAGTAGGCAATGGGCCTGCAATAATATCTCAAGTAAGCAATGTATACATATTAAATCATAAGGTAATCTGCCTTTAATCGATCAAGGGAATTACCCTTCCCACACTGCCACACCTTGGCAATTACTCTAGGGGGAACAAGGGGGGGGGGTGCTGGTTCTGTACAACGCTCGACTTGTATGTACGAGAGAGACCCTCCCATCCCCGTACTCTACACCCGACGCACTTCCAACCTCTGTGGATTCAAACTTACCTACATTTACTTCTTTCCACCCTCCCTACCTACCAGAAGAGACTCTCCCATTTTCATTTACTGTTTGTAGTTATGAGTTATATGTCCTCAATTTGAAGTAATCATTCCATCAAATCTCGCTGCTTCGCAGTAGCCTTTCTCAATGGGCGTGCGGAACGTCCTATGACCTCTGTGGCTGGTTGTCGAGATGTCGTAGCCTGAGCCATTGCCTGGTTGTCCCCAGACGTCTCAACGGTCCCTGGCAGTCCTGCTGGCAAACTGTATGCACCCTCGCTTTCGACATCGCCATCGTCTACTCCAACACCATCATCGTCATCAGAGGGGGCAATCTCCAGGGGAACCAGGTGGCTGACAGCTCGCAGGGATTCGACACCCTCGAACAACACCTTGGCTGAACGCACGACTCAGTCGTCGTCAGGATATGTGTCCACGACACGTCCAAGGGGCTACGTAGCCCTTTTTTGATTTTCTGGCTTGACCAGCACGACATCTCCGGAATGCAGCTTGGAAGGCTCCCCAGATCGACAGCCGTGTCTGGCCCTCAGGGCACTCAAATATTCTTTTCTCCACCTCTCTCGGAAGGCTTTCAAAGAGTCTGTCAGCTTTACATAATGATCACGGAGCCTCCGGGAGGTGAAGGTCACATTGAGGTGGTCGTCAGGCAAGATCGGTGCCATGAGGTTGATTGGGCTTCCTCTCACAAAATGGGAGGGGGTGAGGACCTCATCCTCGCACTTCTCGCCGCTGTACATTAGAGGCCTGTTATTAACCACCGCCTCAGCCTCCTTCACTAATGTTAGTACGTGGGTGTCTGGCAGGTACTTCTTCCCAAGGGCTATCTGGAGGACACGTGTTGTCACTCCGATTAGGCGCTCGAAGAACCCACCTTTCCAAGGTGCACGGGGCGTCTGAAAACGCCATTCAATTCCAGATTTCCTCAGGAACTGCTGGACTTCATCCTCTTCATAAAGTTCGTGAAGGAGGTTGCTGGCAGTCTTGAACGTTTGATGATTATCGGATGTGATGAAGGACGGAGCACCGTGGGTAGCACAAAAGCGACATAAGGCTAAGACAAATTCCTCCGCTTCCAGGGAGGGGCAGAAATCGAGGTACACGGCCCTGCTGGCCATGCAAGTCACAATCAGTATGTAGCTTGGCCGCGTTTCAGTCTGTATGGCCGCTGTGTGGTCCACTCCGACTGCTGTAAAGGGCTTCGTTAGGTTGATCCTTTCCTTCGGTAGGGGGGGGGGTGGTGGTGGCTGTCTCAACAGGGGCTGGAAGGCTAGCACGCATTCTGGACACTGCCGCACGATCCGCCTCGCAATGGAACGTAGGCCTAGCGACCAGCATTTCTGTCGAAAGATACCCATTAGTGTATTCAAACCACAATGTAAATGCAAACTATGCAAATATCTTAGATAAGCCCTAACTAAATGCCCTTTGGCTGGCAAAAGAATCAAATGTTTCATTTCCTCTACTTGGGACACTCGTCCCCTAGTGCAAATTAACTTATTATCTAACACTAGATTTAATTGTCTGACAAAATTAGTAACTTCACGAGGGGGTCTGACTCCACCCTTCAAGTAAGCATTGACTGTAGGCAAATAATGTTTTTGCTCTAATTGGACAACAATACTGAACGGATGCCGTTTTAATTTGGCAAATTTTAGGATTATCCTAGTAACTCTCAATAAGAATCAGAACTCTACTTCCCTCTGTAGAATTTCCCATATCTCTCCTGGTGAAACAGGTCTTATTTCCTCCCTCATTTCTTGTACCGCCGCCACTACGGTTCTTTCATTGGTTGGATCGTCCTTCTTATAAGGAACAGGCTCTCCCGTGGTCCTTAGGAACTCTGGACCATTCCGCCAAAGAGTGTTTTGTAGCAGTTGTTGCGTCATTGCTCCTCTGGACAGGACATCAGCAGGATTCTGTTTGCTTGGGACATGGCTTAGACTAAAATGGCAAGCCTGATGAAGAAAAACAATCTCCGCCACTCTGTTAGATATGAACACATTTTTGTTATCCTTGGCATCGGGAGATGCTACCCATGCCAACGTGACCTTACTGTCGGTCCACATGACTATCTCTCGTGGCTCTATCAGCCCTTTGAGTGTCCTGGCTAATCTCCAGCCTAACAACAATGCTAATAGTTCTAGCTTGGGGATTGTCAACTTGTTCATCCCCTTTGGAGTGATCCTCATTTTAGTAGTGAGTAGGCTTACTTGATTGCAATTGTCCCTAGTATATGCTACTGCGCCGTAAGCCTTACTGCTGGCATCGGTGAATACATGGAGCTCTAGATTTTTCTTGCCTACCGCTCTTGGAAGTGTGATGTTGCTTACCGCTTTCAATTCACACAACAACTCACTCGCTTCTCTACCTCTCTCTCTTTATCACGTCATCCCAACCTACGTTATCCTCCCATAGTTGTTGGAGGAAAAGCTTTCCTCGAACAGATAATGGGCTTATCAAGCCTAGAAGATCATAAATGGAGACCAACATGGAAAGTACCTTACGCTTTGTAGGTACCCATCCCTCCCCCAATTCACTGATTCTTTTACTCTCTTTCACACACAATTGGTCGACGTCTCGGGCCCATCGCAGCCCAAGTACGTTCACATTCACCGGCTCACTCCACTGCTTCTCGCTATCGAAGGCTAAGTTATTGGACGCCCACCCTTCTAAAGGCATACCAGCCCCTTTTAAGATCTTGTTGACAGATTCATGCTCCTGCCTCATGCTTTCTACATCCTCGAAAGTACTAAGATAATTATCTATGTAAAAGGACTTCGCCAAATCTGGCCGACCTTCCCTTTCGAAATGACAATTTAAAACTTGTTGCAACAAAAACGGACTCGCCGTGATGCCGAACACCACGACTCTAAAGGCGAAGGTGAGCGCTCGACCTGCTACCTCGCGCCACAGAAATCGTGTGTATTTGGCATCATGGGGATCTAACAAGACATGGTGGAAGGCCTTGCTGATGTCGGCTAGCATAGTCGTTAAACCTGAACCTTATAAGCAAATGATATGCTAATTCTACTAGATTGGGGCAGGTAAGAGGCATTCATTCAACGATTTATGACCCTTAGATTTTGCTGAGGCATTAAACACGATTCTGAGGGGGTTCATGCGGCTATATTTCTTAATTCCAAAATGTGGCATATAATACCCTTCAATCTTGGATTCCTTTACTTCTGATATAAAGCCTGCTTCTAGATACTTATTTATCACTCCCTGATACTGATCAAAATATTCCCTGTTCTTCTTGAACTTAGTTTGCAACGATTCTAACTGCGCTACAGCGTTTCGATAGTTCGTATCTGGCCTAGCATCCGACCCGAATGGTAGGCTAACCTGATATCCCTCAGGCTTCTTTACGACACTTTGCGACACCTTTCGCATGGCTTCTGCTTCGCGAACAGTATATTGCTCTGATGGGGCGATGCCAACACGGTCCAAACGCCACCACTCATCTAAGTCAAACTGCTTTGGTTCACTCGCAATTCTACAGACTCTGAGCGTTTTCACATGTTCGATCTTTTTTCCTTCCAATAGCCACTGCGGTACTTTCCCATATGGCGACATACCATTATGGGTCAGGAAAAGACTTATCCCATCAACTTTCTCGATGCCTATGATGAAGTAGCTAAAATCATCGGCCCCTACCAAAATGTGGACATTTTTCAACTCATCGGACTTATTCTCTGGATCGGCCAACGTGACTCCCTTACTCAACAGATGCTGTCTAACTTGTACATAACCAGCGTTATGTATTGGGACGTCAACGTTCTCGTGTGCCACCAGCTTCATTCGTACTACTCTTCTTCCTATCTCTACCCTACAGCTTACGACATCATATTGTCCGCTTATTTCTGCGGAGCCAAACGGAGCTATGTTCAACGCTACCCTTCCTACCACCGGTAGGCCTAATTGCCTCGCGGTTTTCGCGGATATAAAGCTTTTTTTAGCTTCCCGTATCGAGAAATAAGCAGACTCGCTTACTACCTTGCTTATGATTGATTTCGGCCATAGCCGTTGGCAAGATTGTACATGGGAGGTCCACGTTGGACATATGTGCGATCTTTGCACTTTTGCACTGTTTGGATTCCACTTTATTCTTAAATGGACGGGGGCAGTTTCGTGCTGTCGAGGCGTCGCATTTACTACGGGGCGGGATGTCGTAGACTGACTACTACTATTACTTGGGGCTGAAGTGGAGGGAACTGATTGCGGTCGTTTTTCCGCATTATGGTTATCACAAATGGCTGTGTTGTGGTTACCATTACAATTCTTACAAGAGTTAGGGACGGGACACTTATCACTTCGATAACCGGACTTAGTGTAATTGAAACACAGGCCTTCTTTAGCAAAATGCGACTTCTGGCAGCCATGTCAGTTACTTGGCGGCATCCGTGAGGCGGCTGCCGTTCGTTACAAAAGGGACAAGAATTATTCTGAACTGGTTTCGATTTCGCTCTTACACTGACGTCTACTCTCATGTCAGGTTCAAGTTTATATCCTCGCTGCAAGGCATCGTCCTCGAGCATTCTAATAATGAAATCGATCGCGTCGAAGAATTCATCTAGCGTATAGTCACACTTTCTCAGATGCTCAACTACTTTCGTAGAGCTTCCCTTCTAACAACTTTTGATTAATGAGGCTCATGACCATACCTTGGCCTATATCATTACTACTTAGCCTCTTGATCTCCTCAATTATGATTGTTAATTCAAAACGAAACCTTTTCAGCTCTACAGGATCTAATGAGGGTACAAAGATATTAGCCAACTTTCTGTGCAGAATTACAAGTGTCTGATGGACATTACCATATTGTTTGTCTAAGAGATCCAATGCTATCCTATAGTTCGCGGCGGTTACACTTAGGGATTTTACGATCCTAAGCGGATCCCTGCCTAAAGTCCCCAACAGATATGTGAATTTAGATACATCATCCAAATCTGCTCTTTGATCCACATGTATTTTAAATAGCTCTCGATATGAAGCATATTCCTGCACCTCCCCTTCAAACGTGGGGAGAGGGGAGAAGCAGCGGTTTCAATCTGGGGAGGGAAACATTCCCCGTCGAAGTGACTTTCACTCCATCAATTCAATTATACAGAAGGGTAGAAGCTCGCGAGCTTCTCCTTACGTGTGCCTGATTCGGGCTTCTAAACCAGGTTCTAGTTTAACAGATTGTTTCTTGTACAGCTCTCTTAGCTGTCTTACCTCCTCTTGCAATTGCGTGACCAGATTCTGGTACACGGATTCAGAGTAGGTCTCAACTAACGCACGCTGCGTTTCAACCAGTAAGTCTACTATGAGCCCCATAAATGCCTCGATGTGTACGATCGTGGCCACCGCCATTTTGACTGACTTTACTCTATTTCGGGGGGATTCGGTAAACTAGGAGGGAACAGAATTAGGATTAAGTTACGAAGATGGGGGCACAAAAAACTAGAGGCACACGCGGTCAGACGCACATCGGGACACTGGGGGCTTTAGTTTAGTCTCTCCCTCTCTCTCTCCTATTAGGGCTACCCTATAGATCATACCTTACTGATTTCCTTTCAAGCTCGGGAAAGCACTTGTCATATGGTTCGAAGGACCAAATGTCGTGAATTTTCTCCGACTTATTGAAATTAATGATTCTAGGCCCGATGGAATGGGTCGATGAAAAGACCTTGAAGAGGTTTGCTTTCCAAAACTATTCAGGATTCAATAAAATATGATCACAATTTTCAAGTTTATTACAAAAATAGTCATTTGATAGAGAAATAACACACAATAACACTTTAAGCTAATTGAAAAATAGAACTGTCACCCTTAGGGGGTCTGCAACATGTGCTCATGTAACACAGAGTCCACGTTGGACTAAATAAGACTAAGTTTTCGTAATTGCAACAATTATTCCTTGGTAAATCACTTACCAAGGTCCACAGGCGTATTCTGATGCATAAAACTAATCCCCAGTCCCAGGGATGACAATTTTACAGATCGATACAAAGTTACATACAAAACTCACAAAAGGAACTGACCTGGTATCACGGTGGCTTGGAGCCGGGGACAGAGAGACTAACAATATAGTTTAACTTACTGGGTTGGAGGTTTAGGCAGGAATGAACGAGCATTGTGCTGGACAGCTCCGAGGAAAACTACGATCTCCCGCGCTAACTAAAGTGTCCTTGTGAGATGCGAGGGAACTCTTACGTTATTTATTCAATAAGGGGTTTGATAAAGCTTCTTTATCGACCACAAGACAGAGAAACAATCAAAGTCTTACTTCAGATCAAAGGGTAAACTTAATACTTCAGCTGAAGGCCATAATTTGCCATAATCCAACAAGCTAGAGAGTCCTTGGCTCTAAACATATACATCAATATTTTTGTCGTGGTAAACCAGTACAATATCAATTTTGTAATTCGTAAATAATAAATACTTTGTCTCTCTGACAGCCTTTCCTTCCCTACCAGGTGGTTGAAATTTATGCCACAATACCATCATGTATTGGACAACACTCATTCGCAGAAACGCCCGCGAGATCTTCCAATCTTACCCCAATTTAACGCAACGTTCGTGGAGTTAAATGTCGGGGATTTCGAATGATCAGTTCGAAACTCCCGACAAAGATATCTATGAATTGTAAACATACAGTAGCGTACCCATATATATATATATATATATATATATATATATATATATATATATATATATATATATATATATATATATATATATATATATATATATATATATATATATACAGTATATAGTATTGTATTTTGAACCCGAAAATAAAAAAATAAAACTCATGATAATTCGTTCATAAATAGTTTTACTATAAAGCTACATCAAAGCGACCTCTATGAAGCATCGCAGTCTAGTGGCTATATCGGTAAAGTCTTAAGACAGAGATGCGTACTGACTCGCTGTGACTGAAGTAGAAAATGGGTCCAGCCCTATATCAAGGGCAATAGAATTTGTGACGCGACGCGACGCGCCGTGACGCGACTTGACTCGACTCTTCCGGTGTAAATGGTTTCTTCAAATATCCATACAAATTAATGTTAAACTGGGGTGGCGATTCATGACGCGTGATGACTTGCCTTGACTTGATGTGACTCGACTCGCTTGGTGTAAACGCAGCCTAAGTGGCTGACTTGTTGTTCAAGAATTACATATTCAAGCACTTTT
Source organism: Palaemon carinicauda (assembly GCF_036898095.1). NCBI lineage: Eukaryota > Metazoa > Arthropoda > Malacostraca > Decapoda > Palaemonidae > Palaemon > Palaemon carinicauda. Next base: position 88,902,284 of record NC_090736.1, read on the forward strand.
GAGATAAAGGATAGATTTGAGATAGGTCTATATGAGCTTAATTCCTGGTAGTCCAGTGCATTTTCCAGAACTGGTGTGACTATAGCCCTTTTCTCAGAATTAGGAAACTTACATTCATCAATGCTTGCATTTGCTATTCTCATTATTATTTCGGCTAGACTCGAAAAGTCTCTCTCACCAATTACTTAAGATTTTGGCATAGGATCGATCGCGCAGTTTGTTTTCTTTGCTCTCTTGTTAATTCTAGTGATGTCATCTTGTGTTATGTTGTTATATCGTATTAAATTTGTCTGTGTGCCTGGTGTATCATTAATCTGATGTTGAGTATTTACGAATGACCTAGTTATATTTGCAATTTTGTTTCTAAAGAATACTAGAAAATTATTTGCTAGTTCCTGGTCACTGTATCCATCAGGTAGCTTCTTTTCTTTTATATTAACCATTATACCATTCAGGAACCGATATAACTTATTTATGTCTGTTGCTGCTTCGAGGATCTTTCTCTTATAGTATTCACTTTTTTTCCTTCTTAGTAGGTAGTTATATTGACATGCAGCAGTTTTGTATTCTACCCAAGGAATTTCAGTTTTTAACCTATTCCACTTTCTTTTTTTACGTCTTTTTTTCCCTCTTTTTTACCAAAGTCTTTCCATCAAACCAAGGATTTTGGTCTTTTACGGTTATAATCTTTTCCATCGGTGGGCACATGGTATCATATTCACTTTTACTCACTTTATTGTAAGTGGTCATAAGACAGTTCACGCACTTAGCTCCTAACAGACGTTGGTCATCATGATCACAGGGAATGTTGATAGCATCATTTATTTTCTTTGAAACCTCTTCAATAAAAACGGTAGGAGAAAAATTTGATTTATATCTAAAGTTTATTTTCTTTACTACTGCATGTTTCTGTAGAGGCAGACTAAACATAATGAGTTTGTGTATTGGGGAGATAGTACATTTCTCTTCGACTTTTATATCTGATACAATATTATTCATGTCATCACTTAGAACTAAGTCTAGCATATGCTCCGTTAAAGTAGTTGTACAGTCGACATTATTCACTAGCCGATATGATTATAGTAATTCACTAAATATCAAAGCGTCGGGATTTGATGCGTCATCCATCCATCCAGATAACTAATTCGTTTTCTTCATGATAATCATCTCAATGAGAGCACTGAATTCTTCAAAAAAGATACTAGTGTTTGTTCTAGGATGTTTGTAGATTGTTCCAAAGGATATTCTTTTTTTCTTTTCTTTTTTTTTTTTGGCGTAAAATTTATTTCTATATATTCAAAGCTTGTTACACTAATTCCTTTCAACGTTTTGAGGTTTGAGTAACTTTTATGAGTAAAGAGTCCGGCACCCCCACCAGACCTACCTTCTCTCGGTATGTGAAAGAAGGCATGTGTGGGGGGCGTCATTTCAGTGATCTTTGCCTTGTCCAAGTTATTTAGCCATGTTTCAGATAATGCTAGTATATCTAAATATTTCTCTTTTATTAATTCTCGAATTTGAAGTCTTATTACCTATAGATTGTATATTTACATGGCTACAGTTATGACATCCCTAGTAACCATGATCAGTATTCTCCGCTAGTCTTTTCAATTCCAAGTCAAAAGCATTGCAGTCTCTAGAATATACTGTTAGGTCACTTGGTCTGTTTAACTTTGTGCAGTTCATAAACTTTGACAATTGCGAATTACACTCCCTGGTGGAGTGTCTTCCTGAACATTTCCCGCAGACTCTATCTTCATTCTTAGACTTACAATCTTTTTCAAAATGTCCATACCTCTGACAGTGGTAGCAGGTGATCACGTGGTACCTATCGCGTATGTTATAGATACCCCATCGTAACGAAACTTTGTCCCCATTATCATGAATAGCCCTCCGAACTTCAGGATCACAATTCAGCACATGTTGTGTGGTTCCCCCCCCCCCCCCAGGCATTTTTCTTCATGACTACACTTATCTTATCTTCTATATTTTGGATTTGGTCCAGGCAACGATTTCTTTGAATCAAAGCATTTACTACATCATCTTCATCATTGTATACATTGCATATCATTATTTTGGATTTTAGTTTTCCGATTTTTCTCGTTTCAGTGTCAGCCATCAATGTCTGAATTCTGTTTGCCACCTCTTCTCCGATCATATTGTTTGCAAAGTTTACAACAACATTTCCATTCGTAGTTGACCTCGTTTAAGTATAGGAATGTCTTTAAGTGCTTGTTAAACCTCACTTTTTCTTTCAGTAATTTTAGTTGTCGTATTTGTTGATTTAATTATCAACAGATTTTTTTCCTTAACTTTATCAGCAAATGTCGGTTTCTCCGGTTTTGGGTTTATCAATGTCTGAAGTGTTGCTTTAATTGATTCCATATTCATAGCAAGAATGTCAACTTTCTTAGTGAGGTCGGTGATCTGGGTGGAATTTGCTGCGTCTGGGCTAAGGTTCGCAAGTTTGTTTTCCAAGTCATCTATTTTCACATCTTGTTCGTTCAGGGCCAGATTTCTCATGTTTACATCTTCCTTTAATTTTGATATTACTAAATTGTGTTGTCTGGCTTCATGCACGCAGTGTGGGCATAACCAGTCTAGGTTAATCCGTTCATTCTCACTGATGGCTGTCACTATATAAACACATCTCTTATGGTAGAGTCCTTTGCATTCACATACTATCCATTTTTTCCAATCTCCATCCGTTTCATTACATTTGAAGCAGATATAGTTAGGAGCAGACATGGTGTACTGTTTCTTATCACTTAGGTTTCTCCATAAGACTAACTAATATCTTTTCAATTATATTCTAAGCGAGAAACACAAAGCTAAAACATGACTCAGGGCATCAATAGCAGAACTCGACACACGCCCACACTCTAGCACTGACAAAAACTATATCTTCAAATGTTCTAATGTTAGATTCTTCTATTCCTTGCGTTGGAAGGGGTTTCATTACTGTTGAAGTTTTGACAGAATAAAAAAGTTTCTCATAGCCTATAAATTCCATACATAGTGGTTTGTTATACTCTTGATTTTTTCATTAGCTATTTGATTATATGGATATGGTCAGTTATTGAATACCACTTCTAAATACTGACTACATTCTTGGTTGATTAAAGTCGTGCTGGTTTTCTATTCGGCTTGATATTATCTTTATAAATATTCTATACATTACTGAGAGTAAACTTATAAGGCGGTAATTCTCAGGTCTTTTGTCAATTAGTATAATGATGAAGTTTTTCCAAGCTTTAGGTATAGAGCATTCTTGGAGACATTTTGTGTGAAGTTCAAATTGCAGTTCTACTGCTATGAAATCTCCTCCATCTATTACTAAATCAATTGTTAGGCCTTCTTCTGCTACTTTGACTCTTTTCATGCTTTTTAATTCTCTCTCTCTCTCTCTCTCTCTCTCTCTCTCTCTCTCTCTCTCTCTCTCTCTCAACAGATATGTAAAACCACCACAAAAACTCTTACCTTCCATTAGCAGACGAACTTCACCTTCACTCTTAATCAATCATCATTTTGGCATTCCCATTGGATGTGACTTTGTCCAAATCGAAATAACTACATATTAAGTCAGTTTTGAAATTCACACGCAACTGACATATAAAAGAGTATTTGCACATTCTTTATAGCAAGTTTATAGGACATATTTATTTCAAAGAATGTATGGAATATTTACAATTATTGCAAAAGAAGAATGATATTCATTGTAAGTGAAAAAATATATATATTTAAAAGGAGAATTAAGCAAATAGAACTCAACATAGGACTATTTGTGTTATGATTAATGAGATTCTCTGTGAATGCAAGAATACCTTCAACAATTAATTGAAACTGGAGATTAACTTGTGTTCTTGCCCTCTCTGAATGCATTGGCCTTAGTTGAAATTGACATCAATTTCAGGGGAACGGGAGATTGAGAAAAAACTAAATTTATGCATTTATAAAACAAAGATGAAATGACCAAAACAAAAAGGGGGGGAGGGGTGTGATGGAGTGTTGCCGGTAGAGGACCTTATGTGGACACCCTTTGTAGACATTGCTTAAGAGCCTTTGCAGTCTTTATGTCCCAGAGTTTAAAGGCCACCCATGAATGGCAGAGGCAAGGGACAGAGACAATGACCTAGCTAGCAGGACAGTGCCCCAAAGACTGACCATAGGATCAGCTCCCAAGCCCCTCTCCACCCAAGATAGGACCAGGGAGGGCCAGGCAATGCCTGCTGAGGACTCAGCCTGTAGACATATAGGTTCCCCCAAACCCCTTACCATCCTTAGCTCATAATGATGGTGAGATTACAGACACTACAGGAAACTATCGTACTTGAGCGTGGCTCGAACCCCAGTTCGGCGAGTACCAAGCAGGGCCGTTTTCAATAGGCCACAATAACAAACTTTTTAGCTTTCCACTCTACCTATGCTACCTCTTCATCTCTTTCAAACCTCTCTATGTTATATATCATATTCCTATTGCACATCGATGCTGAATGGTCTCCCTTGCCCTAGAAATGGAAAAATAACCCAAATCATTAAATCTAATCTATCTATAAAAGCAAAAACTATTAAATATTAGGGAAACAAATCATAATAGAATACCGAATTCATATTGAGAATCTTCGAGAAGGAAGTGAACTTGAATAACGCAACATAATTCTAGATTAAAGTCCTTTGGAAAAGAAATCTATATCAGATATCCAACGCATAAATGGTTCGGTGCAAATAGAATACCTTTGCCAAAGGTCAGACGTGAATTCGCAACGCGAAAAAAGGCGAATACTGAATTTCCGGATTTGCTTCGGGGTGATTCGGTGAATCTTTTATTTCTTGTTTTTATTGTTTGGAATAAAAGGAATCGTTCCATATAATTAATAGTATTTTATTAGAATACTGGAGCCATTTTGGGCATCACTGATTAATATTATCATTACTACTAGCTAAGCTACAACCCTGGTGTGAAAAGCAAGATGCTAGAACCCTATGGGGTCCAACATGGAAAAATAGCCCAGTGAGGAAAGGAAATAAGGAAATAAACAAACGATATGAGAAGTATTGAACAATTAAAACAAAATATTTTGAAAACAATAACAACATTAAAACGATATTTCATATTTAAACTATAAAAAGAGTTAGGTCAGCCTGTTCAACATAGAAAAAAAACATTAGATGAAAACAGTTGGTATGTATAGCATTTTAATTACCACACACTTTAAATGCAGTTTATACTCTATATACACTCAGGCACACTATTTTATCTTATTTCTCTTCCTCTTGTTTTTTTTAAGTTGTTATTTATTTTATATAAGATAGATCTCATTTAATGTTTTTACTGGTCTGATAATATTTTATTTTGGCTGTTCATTAATTCTCTTGTAGTTTATTTATTTTCTTGTTTTCTTTCCTCACAGGGGCATTTTTTCCTGTTGGAGCCCTTGGGCTTATAACATTTTGTTTTTCCAAATATAGTTGTAGCTTAGTTTGTAACAATATATATATATATATATATATATATATATATATATACATATATATACAGTATATATATATATATATATATATATATCATGAGGCTCAGTAATACCTAGTATTCTAGAAGTTTTACTCCAGCTCTGAGTAAGTTGTGAAATGATCTTCCTAATCAGGCACAGAAGCTGAATTGGTGGAACTTGAGAGGTACAAACTTGCAGCAAATGTTGAAGAGGCTGACATAAATCTCTTTTTATAGTTTATACACGAAACACCTGGTTTAAATTTTACTGTTCTTAAAATATCTCTTGTTGTTTACTTATTTAGCTGGGGTATTCTTTCCTTGTTGGAGCCCTTTGGTATGTAGCATCCTCCTTTTCCAAAAAGTTTGTAGCTTAGCTAGTAATTATATATATACTATATACTATATATATATATATATATATATATATATATATATATATATATATATACATATGTAATATATATATACACATAAATATATGCATATATATATATATATATATATATATGTATATACCTACAATACAGTGGAATTAATAAGGACGAAAGCGAAAGAAGACAATATATACTTGTATATACTGTTTAGTAAAAACACTTACTATGTAGGGCATTCATTCCTTTAACTTTGGCCAATTTTTAAATCCTGCTGAGGATGATAAAGGAATCTTTACATGCAATAATGAAGAATGAAAGAACCTACTGGAATAATTGATACTGACACAAACACACTAACATACACACAGGCAGAAACACGTACATGTACAATAGCAAGATGAAAAATGATAATGAATCTTGTCACAAATATGCAAAGAACTTCGCAGGAATATCTAAAAACATTACTAGTACTTTTTGTAAATTGCGAAATGGTGGAAAAAAGTATTACATTTCCCTTAAAAGAATGCTCCACGCCATTTGTACCCAATTGTACTGATAAATCGTCCTTTGTACTGTATGTAATTCACACATTGCAGTAGAGCCTTTGGTTGCAAAGATTCATTAGGTATCAGTCATAATAAGTGTTTTAAGTAATTCACAGGATGCAAAAAAAAAAAAAAAAAAAAAAAAATATTACAGGAATTCTGAAGTGATGTAAATAATAAAAAAAATGTATTAAGATTGTCAAATGTACCTGATCGAACCGGTTAGCGACTATTAAAGTAAAGCTGAACGGGCAATATTGCATATTTGGTTGTTAGGGTGGAGGGGGACGAGGGGGGGGAGTTACTTATTAGAGCTGCAAGGTTGTGATGGGGAAATTGTATTTTAATTGTATATTAAGTTCAATATAATAACTTATGTTCTTAATTCATTAATATGATTTTTATTTATAATCACGTGGTATATTTGTTGTTTTATTTGCTATACCATTCTTGCGAACAACTTCTTGAAATAAATTATACATAATTTTTTTAATTAGTTTGGCAATGTATTTTCCCCTACTGAAAAAATCGTTCGTAAAAACAAGCAAGGAGTCCTCTCTCTCTCTCTCTCTCTCTCTCTCTCTCTCTCTCTCTCTCTCTCTCTCTCTCTCTCTCTCTCTCTCGGATACAAACTGAAATTGACTGAAATTAAAAAGATACAACACCACTCAATGTGATAATTTCTTTACCTACAAAATAGCAAATACATGGAACAGATTTCCAGCGGATATATTGAATAGTGAACACGGTAAACAAATTCGAGAATAAGTTAGACATCATAAAAACTCTCTAAACGTTTAAACTAAATTGAAATCATCATAATGATAAAATTAGGACCATATGAAATTATATTGAATGTACGTTCATACACAATTTTCCTTGCTTCCCCCAACACCTCACCCTTACAGCTCTAACAAGTACACGCCCCCCCCCCCCCCCCCCCAAGTCTCCCAAATATGTACGTTTTCTACACCTGAAATTCTAGAATCTATAGATAACTCATTCTTTCTATAGCTAGACAGAATATTAACTAATTTAAGAGTCCTGATGATTCTTTATAAAATGGAAATTCTCAGCAAAATACAAGACCAAACGTCAAAATAGGTTCTCAGGGTTATTATCTTATATCATTCAACTAATCCTTGCTTTCTGAATTAATCCTCTGAAATACCAACTGTTTGTTTGTCAAGCTTTCGATATTGATTTTAATCTTGTTCCTTCTGTCTCTTTTGCCAATCATGTGCTTTTCTTTCCCTTATTTCCAGAAAATATCGTGAATCAGTTCTGAGACAGAATATGTCCGTTGAGAGAGAGAGAGAGAGAGAGAGAGAGAGAGAGAGAGAGAGAGAGGAGAGAGAGAGAGAGAGAGAGAGAGAGAGAGAGAGAGAGAGAGACAGAGAGAGAGAGAGAGGCTATTCCAGTTTGTTCCCTATCCCGTTGATTACACCGGAGATGACATTTCATTAACAACTGACGCTGGCCTCTTCCATCCCATTTTGGGTGCAGCCTCGCCGGCGTTCTTCTTCCCTTTCAATGCATTTGGGAATCTTCTTTGCATTTTCACTTCTGCGAGACTGACAATGAGCTTTTGTAGTGCTTGGGATAGCCCGGGTGTAGAATTTCAAAAGTTATGACTGAAAAACCACACTTTAACAGGGAAACAAACATAAGGACACCACATAACCTAAGGTACTCTAATCTAAGGTTCCCCACCTAACCTAACCTAACTTAGTATCCTTACCTACTTACCTTCCAGAGGGAGCTACTCCTCCCACCTTAGACTGCCTCATCCATAGCTTACTTTGAGACTAACTCTCAACTCTGTGTTTGCTTCAAAACCGGCTTTACTCCTGGCCTAATCATATTTCTTAAGTCGTAAAATTGACTCCATATCATCGTATTTCAGACCAGAATAAACAATAACTTCCCCATAGAGTAAATACATTTGACAAGTAATGAAAAAGTTTACTCCTGTCCCAATGAACTCATTCACCCCAGGATACAGTTTTCCCATCATTATCATCACGAGTTGGACAATATAAATAGTTTTTATTAACCCTGACAACTTTGGGTAAATCTGAATTACATTTGTCGACTTCATTTGAGATAATATCAACGCCTAGACTCAGGTATCAACTCCGTGCACAACGTACTGTACTTTGAGGTTACCACAAAGCCTCTGGAATTTCAGAGTAGCATTGCAAGAACGATAATTATCATTATCATTATTGTTATCATTAATTTATTATTATTATTATTATCATTATTATTATCATTATTATTATTATTAATGACTGCTAAATAATTAGATAGATATGCACACGCGAACAAACACGCACAGATTCACCCCTTCCCACCCAGTCCACTTTTCCTAACTACAACACGGCAGTTTCGGCAATTTGTGGGAGATTGTGGTTTCTAAATGTACCTCTCGGGGTAACCTCTCTCACAAGGGTATGACTACTCCCTCTCCCCCTGCCGGTCAGATCGACAGTAAGGAAATATATTCATGTATATAGCAAGATACTTGCTTTTTATTAGATAGGAGAAGATTGTTGTTGTGCTTGTTGTTGTAGTTGTTGTCGTTGTTGTAGTTGTTATTTAGATTAAAGAAGCCTTTTATGGAACGTGTGATAAAACTTGATACGCAAGTTTTCAATGGTTAAATAAATCCATGAAAGTGTGGACAGGCGATAGATACACCTCGAGTGATACACGGTCGATCAAAGTTCAGGATATTCTCTTCTTGATATAAATGAATCATGACAGGATGTAAAGTTGTCATAGAAACAGAGCTAACAGAAAATTGGAAGAACAAAACTTTCTTTTGTTGGGTTTCCTGAGTTGCCAACGAATCATCAATGAAGAGAATTAATTCTTTATTATCTTTCCAAACTTAATTTTTAAGAAAGCGTAAAAGGAAGAAGAGGAGGTCGATTAATAAGTACAAACGTGTTTGTATGGTCTCTCAGATAGATCCCATAAGTGCTGTCATTTACTTTAATGGAATACACGTTTCGCTGATGATGCATATTTTAGTCTTAACCTCTTATTAATTTGTTTGTTTGTTATATATTCTCTTTTTTTTTCATTCTAAGTCTTCTTTTCTTCTTTTTCTCTTGTACTGTCATTCTATGCATACGAGGCTTGATTTGAAAGTCAACAATTTGATGAATGTCTGTTTATTTATGATAATAATAATAATAATAATAATAATAATAATAATAATAATAATAATAATAATAATAATAATAATAATAATAATAATATATATATATATATATATATATATATATATATATATATATATATATATATAATATATATACTATATACACACACATATACACACACATATATATATATATATATATATATATATATATATATATATATATATATATATATATATATATATGTGTGTGTGTGTGTGTGTGTGTGTGTCCCATCCCTCGGATAAGGGGGAGACGTAGTAGCCATACCCTGGTGAGAGTGGGGTGCGTGTATGAGTGTGTTCATATCTATCTAAAATTTTAGATGTCAATTTTGAGGGGTCGTGTACACTAGTATTAATAGTAATAATAACAATAGTTTAGAATATCATGAAATGGATGTTTCCATTAAAGGTTATCGCAAGTGAAGTGAGAATTTGAAAGAGCTATTTCCACCGTTAAAGATTTTATGATGATGAACAGAATGGTTTGTGCAGAACCCTGCCTTTATGGGGCTATTCTTCCTTGAGGCCGAGGAGTGTTTCCCGTCTAACTTCCCATGAAGTGGATTTGTTGACATTTCTCAGGCATCAGAAGCCTACATATAAGAATGTTAAGCCCAGCTGTATTGAAAAATATTACTATTAACATTATAAAAATTGTTATTGCTATTTGAATTATCAAGATTGCTGTTATTAATCAAATTATTATCATTATTATAATTATTATAATCATTATTAAATTGTTCAAAATTATTATTATTATTGAAATTATTATTAAATTGACCAAAATTATTATTATTATTATTATTATTATTATTATTATTATTATTATTATTATTATTATTATTCCAAGGGCAATAACTTCCTATACTAAAGGAATGTCTGATTATCAAAATGGACAATAACGTTTGAACTAACAGATGGTTTGAACACACCAAGAATAATTAGTGTCTTTTGTAGTATTCCATCACCCATCTACTCTGGCCAGTGTTATGAGGATAACTGGCCAAACCCCAGATATGATTTGTTGTTGTTGTTGTTGTTGTTTATGTTGTATGATTAGACCAAGCCATATGAAATTCAGTGGATGAATGTATTTCCTGACCTCAAGGAAAAGAGGCATCTCTCTCTCTCTCTCTCTCTCTCTCTCTCTCTCTCTCTCTCTCTCTCTCTCTCTCTCTCTCTCTCTCTCTCTCTCACATGAACTAAATCGAAAAATCCTTGCAACAACAGCAGACAAACCTTGCCTTCACCGTTGAAATATATTCATTCGATGCAACTGGTGAAATTGATATAGTTGTAGATAGAAATCTGTTTGAAATCTATTGATAGCTTATTTCTTAAGCAACAATTCCAAAGGGGACTTTTTTCCATTATATCTTTACACCTAATTCTTTACTTCTCCGTTTCTTTTCTGTACTTGAAATCTTATCCTATTTGGTCCCTTGGATTTGTTGCTTCTGCTTTTCCAACATTGGTTGAAAATAATGATAATAATAATAATAATAATAATAATAATAATAATAACGGTGCTTAGTATCATTTATCCATTCAATTGTATTCATAGGGAAACTAGGGTCTGGGTTTGCCAGTTAATTCGCATTGCAAATTGAACTCAACGTAATAACGTAATCCTATTTCTGTTATGTGGATTTGAGATCCTCCGTGAATATATACAGAATATATTCTGTAGAATCTAACCCTTCCCCAAAGTAGGTCTCATAAACTAAATCTAGGATAATCTACAATTTAATCTAAAATCTGGATCTTTCGAAAATTTATTTATCTTTGAGCTTTAGATATAAATGAGGTTTTACTGTTGGATATAAAGTGAAGCAGAATCCATTTGTTACAAAATAGAAAAGTGAAGAGTTAAAGACTATTGAAAGGAGAAAGGTTTTCGGTCCTAAAAGTTGAAATTGAAGAAATTTGCTCATCGGCAGACTTCAAGTTATCGGGATGTACTGTATATATGTAAAAGAAAAAATGTATTTTATCGTTGCATTTGAGAATTCTTAAGAGCCAGGAGTTGATCCTTAATGACAAGAAAGTGAAAAGGAAACGAAAAAGAAAAAAAAAAAAAAAAAAAAAAACAGAATTTTCTGTCGCACATTTTTGTGGTGATGATTTCGTTCGTTAGTTTTTTTTCTTCTTCTTCTTCTTCTTCTACTACTACTAAACTTGCGAATGCCTTGCATACGGTGAATAGGAAGAGCAAGCGATGGATGATAAGAGCCTCTCGCCTGATAAGAGTTCTTCGAAATGAAGGGCCAAAGAATCGACCTGATGCTGCCAAAACAGACACGTGGAGGTGTCACATGCACGCGTACATATTTCCTTTTACACGTCATTACAGATTTGAACTACTCAGGGCCACCTATACTAGGTTGGTTTGTTATGAGCGAGCAGACGAAAATTTCCCGCCATCACCAATACGCAGTTGGTCAACGTGGTGATGAAAACTGGACAAACATCAGACATGAATGGACATGTCTGAGGTCTTTGTCCTACAGAGGACTAGAAGCAGCTACATTTGTTGCTGTTGTTGTTGTACGGATTCTACTATCGCTTAAACACATGCGCAGAAAGCCACAGAGATGCATAATTACTCGTTGTTATTAATTCTCTTATCACAAACGCATTGATTTTCCTTGAGCAAACACACGCACACATGCCAAATCACATGCTGTTTATCAACTTTGTGAAAAACACATAATATACACTTCCTTTGGCACAAAAATATCACCAAATCTTTTTTTTTTTTCTATATTTATTACAATGGTGAGACCTTGGGTAAACACTTAGGCCTGATGTGATGCTCTTGTTCAAGATGACCCTGAACTTCACATATTTCTGAGTCCCACAAAGCTGAAGTTTATGAAACTGGGCCTTTTGTCATTTCATTATATCGTAACCCATGGAAAAATGCTGGGAAATTTAAGGAAAATTATACTTTGGCTCTTCTTTGATTCTGGTTAATAGATTTACATTAAACGAAATTAACAGGGTGCAGAGAATAATAATGAATCTAACATACAAAAACTATTTTCTGAATAAGATCAATAACAGAGTTCTGTTCCAAGTCGAATTTACTTGGTTAGTAAATGAACCAAACAGTTTCATGCCGTATTATAGCGTTAGTCCTAAAATAAGACTCAACACCAATCACAAATGGTTTTTTGCATCTGGACTCCTGACCTTGAAATAATCAAAACAGCACAGTTCCTTTGACGTCTTCTTTCTGTCCCTGTAACACCAATGTCAAGTATCAAATTAATCAATCTAGATTTTCTCCAATAAGATATAAAACTCTTCTACCTCTTTATTTCACATTATTGAGTTTTAGTTATCTTTGGAAGACATTCAGTTAAATTTGTCTACTTATTCTTCAAAATCCTATCATAGGTTGCTTTTGTCTAACGTATCTCTCCCATTCAATAAAAAGCAAGTGTCATGACAATGGCAATTAAAACATCATTAATATTCAAGAGGTGGGTTAGACAAAGTTTAATTTGTATTGAGCAATATATTTTCACAACAAATCATACACAAGTCTGAGCACTTTTCAATGTTTTAAATAAAATACGTGCTCTTCATTTCATGATAGCGATTTATAAAAACTTGTGAGAATAACGGTCAGGGGACGAAGACTTAACATTTACGTTAGTACAGTTTTCATTGGCAGTATAAAAGTCCAAGATAGATTTTAAGTCCAAAAGTGAGGGATTTGGTTATGGCAAGCAAAGGGGCAATAATTATTACAACTTCTTCTGAGGTCTTAGGCCCGACTGATGCATGTCCTGCGGGCATTGTAACTTGTAAGACTTCACCGTCATGACCTCATGACGTCAGAGGGGAAAGACCAATCATAGCCATCTTCGTCACAGCAATCCAGATACAACCGGTAGGCCTACGCCCTCCTGAGCCGTTGTTCCCTCAAGTCCTGCAAGATAAGGAGGGAGGCAGAAAAACATTCGTTAGCAGTTTGGCATGGAGACAACCTCTTCTCCAGTGGATGCTGATAAATCACACATCCCCCAAGCGAGCCGGTGACCAGAGGTCATTCACATGACCTCAAACAGAGATTCACAAACAAGGTGTACGTAACACAAGTCTCTGGCTATATACTAGGGCAATGAATAAAAACAAGAATTTGCTTAAAGCAAAAGCTTTTAAGAAAAAGCAAAAGCTCAAGTAGTAAAAGGTAGCCAATGCTTGGGCAAAAAGCAATTGCTTAAAATCTTATGAATAATAATTATCACCGTTTGCTACCTCTTGCTGAATAGAGTCCTAGCTTTTGCTTAGGGACCCGGCCACGTGCGACTTGTGTTTTATCCATTCCTAATCCGACGGGTACAGCTCATGTCTGGTACCGGAGCACTTCCCAGGGTACTCTATGTAGATCAGTAGAGGAATTTGGTTTAGTTGCCTTTAACTACAGATTCATTCAGGCAGAATGAGTTCCAGTAGTAGTGAAAGTAGTGATGAGGGGGACGAATTTGGTGACAGACAAACGAGATTTGTGTTATTATTAAAAGAAAATAAAGTCTTGCATAATAAGTCACAGCTCCCCGCTGTAAAAATTGAGAAAGAGGTTGTTGTACAAAAAGTTTTGGAATTGTATGATAAAATTTTCGGAGTAAGTGCTACTGCCAAACAAATGTTCAAGAAAATTAGTAACATGAAGACTGAAGTTTAGAAGAAGTTTGATTTGAATGCCACAGGAAACAAAAAAAAATATATATTTAAGCCGTGGGAAAAATGCTTCTTGGATTTCCTCAACGCCGACTCAAAGCCTGTTTTCAATAAAATCCCAGGTGTTTTTTTTTTCTTTCTATATTGTTTACATGCACCAAAAGGTGTATATATATGCAAATGGACTTAAACCACTAGTATTTACATTGTTTAATTACTTTATGATTCAAAACTTGCATTATTATCTGACAATTATAAAGTAATCGGAAATGTTGCTATTGTTAGTTGTAGCATTAGTACTTCTTTTATCTGTAGGTAAGTAGAATAATCTATTAACACTCACGTACATACATACATCATATATATATATATATATATATATATATATATATATATATATATATATATATATATATATATATATATATATATATATATATATATATATATACACATGTACGTGTAATAATGGCAAGCATAATTTCCATTTCAGGTGATGTAGCTGTTGGTGTTGATACAAACGAGAGTTTTGAGTCAGAAAGTTTATGCACAAGAGAAACGTTTGTCAGGCCTAGAATTGAAGAACAGCAACAGCAACCTACCACCTCATCAGGAAAATTCCGTAATGCGTCTGTGACAAGGAAAGCCACCTCTCCAAGTCTACCAGAAACAGAGGAAACCTTACAGTTAACCACAGTCGAGTTGCAGCGGCTAGTGCTACTTGAACAACTAAAACTCATACGATTGCAGCAACAAGAAATCATTGAGCGCAAGGAGAAAACTGGTATTTGTCGTGATATCGAAACAAATGAAATAAATTTCAGTTTGTGAATTTATCTTCAGCATGACATGTACTAGTTAGCTTCTTTTTTTTTACAAGTTCTTTGTGGAAATAGTTAATCATTTTAAGTCAGAAAATGTATACAAAAGTATTCCTTAAAGTATAGTTCAAATAAAACCTAATTTTCTTTAAACATGTCTGTGATTTCCTTCCTTTTCATCTCTCCTAAGCGTTTAAGTAACATATGACTTGCTACACATACAAAATGGTCTTGCTCAGCGTTATCATTTATTTCTTCCTCAAACGGAAAATCTTCATCCCCCCAGAAATTTTGCTTTGTTGTGTAAAATTACACATGCAAGTATTATTCTAGGAATTTTATCTTGATTTAACTGTACTTTATATTGCAAAATTGGAAATCTAATTTTTAGCTGTCCAAAACACCTTTCAATGATCACACGTTCTCTGCAAAAGATTTCATTATAGCGCCTCTTTTCTTGAGTGTCTCCTCTTCTCCAAGGAGTCATTAACCAATTTCGTATAGGGTATCCATCGTCCTCAAGCAACAGAAATTACCATTATTACTGAGGTTGGTCATTACATTTTGAATATCGGAGTTCTTCAAGATCCTGCTGTCATGTACGCTCCCTGGCCACTGAACATCGATGCTAGTGAACACTTCATCAGCATTGCAAGTTGCTTGGACATTAGTGCTTGCAAATCCTTTCCTATTTATATATTCATCACCATGATGTTTAAATTTTGGAATACGCAATTAGTGGAATCAATTGACCCAATTGTATATGGAAACTGATATTTTTCTGACCACTTCTCTTGGGCCCTTCTCATTTCATTCTCAGACAGGGGAAATCTTATCCAGGAATTTGCTTTTTCAACAATTTTCTTGGGAACCTCTCCAATAACTTTACTAACACTTGTTTGATGAATACCTATCTCCTCTCCTATGCCGTTTTGGCAGCCTGGGTCTGACACATACCTTAAGAATGTATTCATTCGATCCTTATTTGAGAGAGCACCTCCGCGTGTTTCTCTATATTCGCGTATAAAATGTTGTGCCAGCCATTCCACATTTTCTTCACTGAATCTGTACAGCTTTTTGTAATCGTAAGGTAATGTTGTATGGCGATTTCGGTAAATTTTCTTTTTACGAATTTGGAGAAAGGCCGCCATCAGATCCAGTTCATAGGAGTTTCAAGCACCTAGTGAGC
The DNA here is from genome assembly GCF_036898095.1 of Palaemon carinicauda. NCBI lineage: Eukaryota > Metazoa > Arthropoda > Malacostraca > Decapoda > Palaemonidae > Palaemon > Palaemon carinicauda. Next base: position 88,918,616 of record NC_090736.1, read on the forward strand.
TGCCTTAAACTTTTTAAGCAATTACTGAGAAGCATAAGCAATTGCTATGTTTTATTCATGGGAAATGAAGCAATTGCTGATAATTTCTAAGCATTTGCTTGAACTTAAGCATCTGCTCTAAGCATTTGCTACTAGCACAAGAATTTACTTTGTTTTATTCATTAGAACTGAAGCAATTGCTTTAAAATCCAAGCAAAAGCATTTGCTGAAGTTTTAGTCATCAGGCCTACTTATACACACCTACACACACTCACACACACACGTGTATATACACACACACACACACACACATATATATATATATATATATATATATATATATATATATATACATATTATATATATATATATATATATATATATATATATATATATATATATATATATATATTCGGTTACGCTCCGCTATGCCCGTACCTTGGGTAGGGGAAGATGAAGTGGTCATACTCTGTGAGAGGGGTTTGCTTGTGCATATCTATTTAAATATTTATCCGTCATTTTGACAGGTTGCGTACACTAGTATACAAAGAAAATTGAAAAAGAAAGAAAAGGAAGATTTTCCAAAATAAGATCTACTGTAACTTTGTATGACATATTTACATTGCGTAAAGAACTGTTCATATCTAACTCTGAAAATTCCCCATTTTACTTATCTTGTTCTATTTTAACAATGACCCTATTCCCACCATCTTTCCACGCCGTTCACCTTTAACAAGCATACTCTACATCACCTACTCGATGACTAAGAAACCAAGATAAGCCTAAACTGTTGACATTAAGAGCCTCTCAATGAGTGGAAAATAAAAGAAAAAAGGAGGAGGAGAAAAGTAGCAGATGGGATTTCTGTGTCACGTCCATCTTAAAAAGGTAAAGTAATATTAGGGATATTTTTTTCCTAACCAAATGTGGCAACAAATTTTGTTACTCGTTTTAATTAGACATGATTTCGTTATCTCAGTGACACTACTGACGATTTATATATATAGTAGTATGCGGTAACTTCTAATATAATACCATTAAGTTCAATATAGAAACACAGGAGGACGTGTGACATTAATCATAGGCGATGAAGCCGCCTTGTAAGCCAAAAGGGAGAAAATAACTCCTTCACCTCCACAACCGGGTAATCACCTGGAGCTCAGCTGTGAAGGACCAGAATTCGTCTTGTCTGAACTCAAGAATTTTTTGCAAAAAGGCCTGATAATGTTACATTACAATTTTCATAAATATATTTTGTATATTCATTAAGTGTAGTAAATTTTAACTTTGGGTAGTTCAAGAAATACTGATGTCTAATATGGCTGACTTATACTTATTCTATTTTATCTAACACAAATTTTTCATATTAGGTGAATGTGATATAAGTAACATCAAGAAATTCAACTCCCACTTTTTGAAAATGTCTAAGCCTGGCGTTCTGCTGGACGGGAGATCGAGTCCCGCTTAAATTCGATAGTTTCTTGTAGTGTCTGCCACATCACCATCCTTGTGAGCTAGTGACTGAGGGTTTGGATGAAGCCTATAGGTCTATCTGATGAGTCCTCAACACCCATTGCCTGGTCCTTCTTGGTACTGGCTTGGGGGGAAAGTTGGCTTGGACGCTGATGATATGGATATATGGTCAATCTCTAGGGCATTGTCACTGCCCTTTGCCATTTATGAGTGAATTTTAAACCCTAAAAAATACTGAACACTTATTACTATTATACATACAGAAAAAAAAACTATAAGAATTAGTTCTGATCAATCTCCGTTAACTCATGAACAGACCATCTTCAACATAAAGAATCGTAATTGTTTGATCTCCTTAGAAGATTTAGAATTCTAGAATTCTTTTAAAATTCAAGAATTCTAGAATTCTAGAACCCGGTTGAAAGTTCTAAAAGGAACAGTCTATAATCCTAAAGAAGTCATATAGCATCTTGCTTTTCCAACTAGGGCTGTAGGTAGGCCTACATCTACTGTTCTGAGGAATAAGAATATGCTGTGTGTATGTGATCCAGGCAAACAGTCGGCAGTAAACATCAAGGAAACTCATATTCAGAAGATATTACTTTAGGAAGGAGTTATGAAGAACGAATTTTTAATTAACAATTACCTAAGTAATCTTTTACTTTCATTTTAAAGTTTAGGCAGGATTTTGTTGTTTCTAAATTTATTTATAGCAAAGACTTTTTCGTCTGTTTCAGAGGCAAAAACGACATTCCAGAGGAAACTGACTTCTGAAAAAGAATTTTTAAAAGCAATTGCATCAACATATAAACGTCGACGATTCATCTACCAGTATTTTTCGAGTGCCATTATTTTTTTCGGGTTTTTGTATCTTTTCTCAGCCATGCTAAAAAGTGGAATAAAGTGTAAACTTCAAGTCTTGTTTCTCTATCAATTAGTTTATTCTTTACACCTTTATGACTGTGCAACTTGTGCGGTGTTTTACCTCAGTCGAATTACCTTTTTTTTTTTAAATTTTACTAAATTATTTTCTCTGCAAATAACATATATCTGTGATTTTAGTTTATGAAATATTTAAAATTGTATCAACTATAGAGAAAATAATTACGCTAATTAATTAAAAAATCGATTCCAATAAATAATTGTCAGAAACATCAAGAGACATCGACACAAAAATATCTGCAAACATATTGGGCTCGTTCATAAAGTCTACGGTCATGAATTTCCCAATTTAATTAACTTATTTGTGATACAAAAGTAGATAATGAAATAATTGAAATTTAGCCTGGAAGGCAAGTTCAAAGTAAACTGTAATATATCGCACCATATTTCATTGGCTATATATATGTGTATATATATATATATATATATATATATATATATATATATATATATATATATATATATATATATATATATATATATACACACAAATAATCCAGATATTTAAATAGTATCGATAGAGAGTTAATAGGTCCTTTTACTGGCTAAACAGAACTACATTGGGTCCATCTCTCTGGTCACGGCTATTTTCCCGTTACCTACACATATACTGAATAGCGTGGCCCACTCTTTCCACGTTTTCCTCTGTCATCATACACTTTACAACACTGAGATAACCAAACAATTCTTCTTCACTCAACGGTTTAACTATTGCACATTAATTTTTTCAGTGGTTACTTCCTTTTTGTAAGGGTAGAAAAGACTCTTTTGGTATGGTAAGCAGCTCTTCCAAGAGAAGGACATTTCAAAATCAAACCATTATAGTCTAGTCTTGGGTAGTGCCATAGACTCTGTACCGTGGTCTTCCACTGTCTTGGGGTAGAAATCTCTTGCTTGAAAGTACAATCAGGCACACTCTTATCTCATTTCTCTTCCTCTTGTTTTTTTTCTTTTTATAGTTTATTGTTGAAAGATCTACTTGAATGTTGTTAATATTCTTAGAATAAATTATATTGTACTTTACTTCTCTTATAGTTTATTTACTTTCACTGGGCCAGTTTTCCTTGTTGGAACCTTTGAACTTATAACATCCTGCTTTTCAACAAGATATATATATATATATATATATATATATATATATATATATATATATATATATATATTACGATCAGCAAATTACGTAATCTCCCAAGCTCCAAACTCACCTGCGTTATAATTCATAAATCTGATTCACACGAGAATACCTCCGAGCTTTGAGAATAATATGCAACTCCGGATGTTTATATAAATGAACACTGATTATCTAAAGGTCTCTTTACTTTACACTCAAAACTGGGTGAGAACTTTACTTTTAACGGGAACTATTCCTGAAGCAAACCCTTACTTCGGTTTTAAGTAAGGAATACGAGCAAGACACTGTATTAAGTATTGGTGATCAAAATAATACACACTTTACAAAAATATATATAATCTATAGAAAAAGATGGTAATTCAAAAGTAGTACCAAAAATAAATCAATCGAAATTTAAATCTGAACTAAACCCTAGAATTATGACAAAATAACACTTCAATAACTATACAATCACTTGTTTCACTAGAAATTAATATATGAAAAAACTTAATTTTGACAATTCATGAAAAAATTGCACTTCAACACTATAGAAAATAAACAATATTTACACCTACATATGCGTATCTGTTACTCTTATGACCTTTGGGCTTACAAAAGGTTTCAGAATGGTTAAGCAAGAATAAATGCACTTCACTTTCTAGCCAAATCACACAGGGCCGGTCATAAAAAACAAATTTTACAATATAAAATGTACTTACATAAATACACTTTACTTCTTCTGAAGTAAACAAAATATTACCAAGGTTTCATCAATTAATAAATGCATTGCAGAGGAAAACAATGTATGGATGGACGAGGCACTGGCGAGAGAACTGTCAGAAGCACAGATCTTGTGGAATGTCGGGCTGGATCTCTCTCTCACATGCAATAGCAGGCCCTTACATGCATCCTAATACATTCTGGAAATTTCCAGATGATTCAAGCAAAGCATTCACGAAGCAGCATCAGTGTTGTAGGCTAAACGTGGCAGTTGGAAGTATGGTACTAATGTCGCCTGATGATGGCAACACTCAGTTAACTCCGCCCACATCCTCTTGTAACATTAAAAGAGAATAAGTTTAGTCGAGAACCTTCATGCCTCTTTTAACCACGTGGAAACATGATGCAATCTCTACCATTTTATATCTCCTGTGTGTCATATCATACCTTTTAAAGAGGTTACATAAGACTTTGTAACAAAACTATGTGAAATAAAAATTCAATTCTATAAAATAATGTATATTTACATGTACAGAACTGAGTGAAATATAACTAAATGAATGACGAAAGTTTTATGTAACTTACATAAATTTACTTAATCCTACATGAGTGGAACCCACCTTACAAGCTGGCTATATATCTGTTAAATACACAAATAAAATAAGTTAATAAAATAATTTACTCTATGTTAGACAAGCTTTGTACGAATATATATATACACACACACACACACATATATATATATATATATATATATATATATATATATATATATATATATATATATATATTCTAAGCCTATTTGTTATCATTATGAATTTGTCGTATTTCAATTATTTTTCATCTTAAAAAATTTGTTAATGGGAATTTAGTAATAATCAAATCGAGTGAAAAAAAAAAGTTTGCTACGCGAAACACTTTCGCTTAAAACATGAAAATAGTTGAAAGGAAACAGAATATATTCCCAACAGTTAGCACAAAAGGTAACCAAAAATGCCAGTATTCAAAAAAGGTTTATACACTTTTCAAAAAAAAAAAAAAAAAAAAAGCGCCTAACACCAAGCACATAGAAATTTCGTCCCTTTTTTATATAACCCTTTTACTCAGTCTGTCAATGATTACATTTTTCCATTATAATTTTATTCTTGATACTTTCTGTTGAATCTAGATACCGAGTAGCAAATGCAGTCTTAGTATTTGAGTTTATTTTAAACGTTTTCCCTAGGACAATTAAAACAAAATATGACATTAATTATCTTTATATTTTTTCAATATTTTTTCCTGTTACATACATACGTTTATTCATTATTATTATTATTATTATTATTATAATTATTATTATTATTATTATTATTATTATTATTATATTTTTAAATACATTGTGTGTGTATGTGTGTGTGTGCTTGTGATTAACATATCTCAAAAACTATTGGACTAAATCTCATGAAATTTGGTGAGATGATTGGCCATGATCAAATGAGAGTTTTATTAGATTTTGGGAGTGATTGGGTCAAAAGGTAAAAAATTTCTTTTTTGTTTTGTTTTGCTAAGTGTATAGTAAATACAGTATATGGAAATCATTTTCATAGGCAGCCTCCATATGATAAGAAAAAGATTACTGATGATATCTAAATCTTATTTTCCTTCTCATTGTCGACGTCGTCGTCATCATCATCATCATCATCATCATCTAAGGAACCTATATTGATTATGAATGAATCGAGTAAGTGTTCTGCGGCGTCGTCTAGTTCACAATCCTGTATTTGTAAATTCCTCACGTGCTTCACAGCATTACTCCTATTTTCTTTACTAACTCGTTGCAAAGCCTCTTGTAGTAGGGGTCTCAAGTTGGCCATTTCAAAATCATTTTTCTTAGCAACGTATTTTTTAACTTACCCCCAGATCAATTCAATGGGGGTTGTACTGGCAGTGATAAGGCGGTAACCTGACGATCCTATGATCATTTTCATGGGCCATTTTATCTATCACAAAGTCTTTTTCTATTCGAGAAGAACTTAACTTCACCATTTCAAGAAGCTCACTTTTTCGTAAGTCATCTGTCAGAGTTTCTCCTTTTTTGATCAGCCACTCCTTTATTACATGTTTCCTATCCGAAATTGTCGATGCTTTATCAATGATTACCGAATGGTAGGATGCGTTATCCATTACGATAACAGATGAGGGCGGGATGTTTGGTTGCAGCTGCGATTGAAACCACTCTTCAAATACTTTGCTATTCTTCCGATTATGGTAATCACCATCGTTGGTTGCCTTAAAAATTAATGCTGCATTATGCACAAACCCTTCCTTTGTACCGGCGTGCACGACTATCACTCTAGCTCCTTTGCCGGTAGGGGGGTTAACCCCTATTGTTTTCTCTCTCTCTCTCTCTCTCTCTCTCTCTCTCTCTCTCTCTCTCTCTCTCTCTCTCTCTCTCTCTCTCTCTCTCTTGTTGTCCAGCATTTCGTAACAGTATAGTTCTGAATTATCCAGGTCTCATCCAGGTACACGATAGGCTGATTCTCGTTTTCGTATCCCTTCCTCACAACACACAAAAGCTTATTCTTTGCAGCTGACACATCTTTTCGTCCTAATAAAAAATTTTCTGCCATTCACTTTCCCATAATGAAATCCGATTTCATGCAAGATTTTTCTAAGAGATTCATGACAATCCTTAAATTTAATGGCTTTGCGGCCTTCTTGCAAAACAGTAGTTAAAGTGGGTAGCTCTTTTCTAACATAGAACCTTAACACTATTCGACGTAATGTATTCTAGTCAAAATCATCCAGATCGATCACTGGTCGAGGACGAATTCTTTTCTTATCTTTGAATATACGTTATCCAAATTCGTTTTCGAAATCATTTCCTTCCTTAAGGATTCTCTTAACAGTCCTTTTTGGAACTGTTGTTGCCTCACTCGTACGGTCACAAACTTTCGCCACGTCAATCAAAGGAGCATTGTGTTTCTTTTCTTTAGTAAAATATCTGTGAACGATTTCCTTGGCTGAAGAGTAGAGAAAGTGCTTTGCAGAATTTTCCATTGTAAGTAGGCTACTGTCGATTGACTGTCTACTACTTATCCGAAACACTACTTTATATACGGAGAGATGAAGTACCAATTATAAACAAGGTTTGTTTGAAGTGACATTTATTACTTTTGATGACACGATTGGCGTCCTAATCTTATAAGCTGAAAATTCATTCCTAAAGGGCTTAAGATATGAAAGGATAGATTGTGGGATTTGAATTTTGACCTAAGCTCTGGTCTGTTTTCCGTCACTCCGGCGCAATTCTTTTATCTAAAATCTGACTTTTCTGGAATTATCAAGAAACTGACAGCTGTTGGATCCCCTTCTCCTGTGTAAATACTATGTCTTTGTATATATATATATTATTGTTGAGTCTAATGATGTCCCTAATGGATGAAACTACTAAGTCCAGTCAAGTCTTAATTGATTTTTATACATATAATATATATAATAGATATATACATTATGTATACACACACACACACGCACACACACACACACACACATATATATATATATATATATATATATATATATATATATATATATATATATATATATATATATATATATATATATATATGTATGTATATATATACATATATATATACGTATATATATATGTATATATATATATATATATATATATATATATATATATATATATATATATATACATATATATATACGTATATATATATATATATATATATATATATATATATATAAAATTAAAGATGGAGAAACAACCCTACGAAGAAGACATGTGGGTTTTATGGAAAACATTTATTTTTGAATGACTTGTAATCCGGGATTATGACTGACGGAACGAGACTTCTCCCCTTCAAGACCTTAATCCATTTTCTGTTTCAGGAATTCTCTAATCCACCCTGTCCAGGTAAAATGACCGAAATCGACAGATTTCCACACGATATATTCTGTGTCTCACCGCCACTTTCGTTTGGTTTGACTATAGTGCCAAAATGTGCATAACTCAAATTCCTATCTTGTGATATACAACTTGATATAGGCGAAGGTATGCGCTCTACAAAGTGCCCGTTCTAGTTATTATTATTATTATTATTATTATTATTATTATTATTATTATTATTATTATTATTATTATTATTATTATTGTTGTTGTTGTTGTTGTTGTTGTTGTTATTGTTGTTGTTGTATTGACAAGCTCATTGACTTTATTTTACAAGCAACGTTGCCAAAAGTTTCTCTTTTTCTAAACACAGCGTTATCTGATACTTCCCGTGAAGTGTACCGGAATTTATGGAGTCAACTGTACATGTAAGGAATGAAGCAAAATCCTCGTGTAACTTGTTTACAAGACAAAGATCGATGTATTAAGAAAGAACCTGCTTCATCAGTTTACAATTATACCATATGCAGCTTTTATTTTAATGATTACTATTTTTTTTTTAATTTTCCTGTAGTTGTTAGGATAAATAATTATTTTTGGATATTTCACCTGTGGTGTAATTTTGTTTCAGGCTTTTTATTTTTCTCTCATAAAATGAAACAAAAATTATTGACTAAGATTGCAAATTGCGCAGCGAGATCACATCTTTTTCTGGACCTCCAGAGCTCAAATCGATGGCTTAATCGGATTGGTATAATTAAAAATTGTAATTATGTTCCTTGTTTTAAATAATGAATAAGTGTTATTACCTTCAATTAAAACGATGAGAAAAATGCACAAGTTTTCCTTAAGCTTCCCTCTTGCCTTTTATTTTCATTCGGTTCTTAACTGATTGATAATGACAACTAATCTAAAAGAACATATTGCGTATCTCTCCCCTCATGTATCAAAAAGCAAAGTTGTGATGGTGATAAGAAAGAAAAAATATATTCAAAGCTCCAAAAATAAGAAAAATAGAAAATAGAAAAATAGGAAAAATTCGACAAATTATGACAATAACGCTTCTAGATGTACGTTTATTGCCCTCATCAAATTTGAAAGGCGCCAATTCAGATCTTCTACTTTCCCAACATTATTCCTACATTAAGGGGTTGGTTGCCTTGTGCGGCCCCTCCGGTGGCTTCTATCAAGGCATCCTCTTCCACCAAACCTCTTCTCTCCATATCATCCTTCACCTTATCTCGCCATCTAATTCACTCTCTGCCTCCGTCTGGATCTTCTCCGCCTTACAGGTTCCTCCCAAGCCCTCTTCACTCCCTCCCAACCACCCATCCTCAACACCTGCCCACACCATCTCAGTCATGACACTCTTGTTACCTCTGCGATCTTCACTATGCCTGCCATTCTTCTTATTTCCTCCTTTTCCAATTTTTCAAGCAGTGATATTCCCATAATCCCTCTGAGCATTCTCATCTCTCTTTTATCAAGCTTTGCTTCCTCTTTTCATCTTAAATCCCACGTTTCTGAGTTATACCTCAACACTGGTTTTATTACTTTGCTATAGAACTTGACTTTTAGCTTGATTGGCATTGTCTTATCACATACCACTCCCGGTCCTCCCTCCTTTTTCTTCAAACTGTTTTTATCCTATTCTCAGTTTCAGTACCATTACAGACCATAAGCTACTGAATAGCATGAAATGCTCTTGCAGCGTAATAGATGTACCTGGGATTTTGATAAAGACAGAAATAGTCCAGCCTAAAACGTATATTAGGATTTTCTTGATTTTCTGTCTTACAGTTTATCTATCCTTATTTCCCTTGAAAATGTTCTCCAAACCGAGAACAAATATCTCCCAAAACTGGAAAGTACAAATACATAGACAACAGTATACTATTCACCAGAAACTGTCATTTACCACTGCGAATAACAGATACAAAAAAAATTGTTTTTTAGAGATTACAGAAACATCAGTAATAGAATAAATCATTAAATGGCGAGGAATTTATTTTTGCTAGTGATTTATATTTACAGGTAATAATATCTTATACCACTTTTCTACAAAAGCTAATGGAAAAATTATAGAAATGATGACGGTAAAAAGTCGGAAACTAATCTATTAGAAATAAATATCAAAAGCTAACTCCTGGTGGATTACCTCCCAAAACGAGAGAAAAAAACCGAAACAAATACATTTCATCAGGACATCCTGGGGTATAAACCGTGAAATGAAGTCCTTATAATCCCCTGGATGGCTGCCTTATAGATTTTGAATTTGCTGGGTAGCGGCTCTGGAGTTTTCAAAGTCTGCTTGATAACCGCATTGAGTGTTTTGAGGTCTGCAGGATGGCTATTCTAAAATGTTTACGCTGTTGGACTAATAGATTGGAGTCCTTAATGACTGCAGGTTGGCTGCACTAGAATTTTTCAAGTTTGCAGAATGGCTACTCTGAAGTTTTCAAGTATGCTGGATGAATGTATTGGAGGCTTTCATATCTGCTGGATAAATGCATTGGATTTATTAGTCTGCCTGATGAATGCACTAGAGTATTTTAGTGTCAGCTGAGTGCCTGCATTGCAGCTTTTAGAGTCAACTGAATTGCATAACGGGAATTTTAAAGTCTGCGGGATGGCTGCATTACATTTCTAAAAGTATCTTTGAGGGTTGACTTAGAGTTGTATTAATCACCTTAACGGTTTCGTGGGAATTCTAACATATCTGTTAAATGAATACGGGTTATCTTTTTTGTTAACTGCTCCATTTATAGCCTGGAAAGAAATTTTTGAAAAATATGTTTTGATTTTTTCTTATTTCTATATACTAAACCTACGAAAAAAAGATTTCATGAAGGGTATAACTCAAAACTCACGTTACCCCAATCTTTTCTGTATGGTATATATATATATATATATATATATATATATATATATATATATATATATATATATATATACATACATATATATATTACATATATATATATATATATATATATATATATATATATATATATTTATATATATACATATATATATGTATATATATATATATATATATATATATATATATATATATATATATATATATATATTTATATATATATACATATATATTTATGTATATATACTATATACATATATATATATATATATATATATATATATATATATATATATATATATATATATGTATATATATATATATATATATATATATATATATATATATATATATATATATATATATATATATATATATATACGTAGTTAAAATATGTCATGTGTTCTGTTGCTTTCAACTTTGAATAACTTAAAAATTTCCAGATATATTTGGAGTTCTGCGTATCATACGTTATCTAATTCATGGTTGCATAACTTTGCTATGAATGAAAGACATGTGATTAATATCCAACTTTCACATTCTGAGTCATTTAATCTAAATGAGCTACATATATATCTCTTTCCATTTGTGGTATTTCAGTTTAAGAGCATAGTGTTCAAATTTGCTGTGTTCACCATATATATTACATTTCACGACGCATCCTTTTCTTCTGTAAAATTTCATCCATCATTTACATTTTCGATATCCCGGTCTGAAAAACTCTACTGTTGGCGATGTTTGAATATTCTCTTAATTTGCATCACGAAAAGTGGAATCTTTTTCCTTTTGCGAACCAAAATGGACGTCAGTGTTTACCTTTTGGTACTATATTAGAATAATCTTTCAACGCCGATGATGTTGCTCGGGGGAATAGAAGAATCCCTTCGCCTTACATCGACACAGGTATTTTCTCTCTCTCTCTCTCTCTCTCTCTCTCTCTCTCTCTCTCTCTCTCTCTCTCTCTCTCTCTCTCTCTCTCCATTCAATACTTTGTATCATTTATGCCATATTGTTTTGTCACATGTTTTTATTTCAATTCATTTATATTGTTTTGATCCTTATAATTTCTCATTAAACAAAGTTCCATAATATGTTGTCAATTAAATAAATATTTTCTTCATATTCTAAAATTTTTTTAATTTCTTTTCAACAGAACTGCATTTATTCAATATTGCTCATCACATATTTATACTCGCTAGCAACTAGCATGAAAATAGTTGCAGAAAGGGGATACATATTTATGCTCTCTTGCAACCAGCAGGAAAATGGTTACAGAAAGAGGTAACCTATCTATGATCGCTTACAACCAGCATAAAGATGGTTGCGGATAGGGGTTACATATTAATGCTCGCTTACAACCAGTATGAAAATGGTTGAAGAAAGGACTTACTAATATATGCTCGCTTGCAACCAACATGAAAATGGTTAAAGAGAGGGGTTACATATTTATACTCGCTTACAACCAGCAAGAAAATGGTTGAAGAAAGGGGTTACCTATATATTCTCGCTGGCAACCAGTATGAAAATGGTTGAAGAAAGGGGTTACCTATATATACTCACTTACAACCAGCATTAAAATGGTTGAAGAAAGGGGTTATCCATTTATAGTTGCTTGCAAACAGCAAGAAAATGAGTGAAGAAACTGGTTACCATATTAGTCTCTTAGAACCAGCAAGAAAATGGTTGAAGAAATCGGTTACCTATATAGGCTACACTCGTTGGCAATCAGCATGAAAATGGTTGAAGAACGGAGTTACCTTTTTATACTCGCATACAACCAGCATAAAAATGGTTGAAGAAAGGGGTTATGTATATAACTTCGCTTACAACAAGCATGAAAATGGTTGAAAGAGGGGTTACCTATTTATAAATACTTGCAACCAGCAAGAAAATGGTTGAAGAAAGGTGTTAACTATTTATACTTGCTTACAAGCAGATGAAAATTGTTGAAGAAACGGGTTATCTATTTCTACTTGCTTGCAACCAGCATTAAAATGGTTGAAGAAAGGGGTTACCTATATATACTCTCTGGTAACCAGCAAGAAAATGGTTGAAGAAATCGGTTACCTGTTAATACTCGCTTGCACCCAGCAAAAAAATGGTAGAAGAAAGGTGTCAACTATTTATACTCGCTCACAACCAGCAAGAAATGGTTGAAGAAACGGGTGACCTATTTCTACTTGCTTGCAACCAGCAAGAAAATGGTTGAATAAAGGGGTTACCTATTTCTACTTGCTTGCAACCAGCAAGAAAATGGGTGAAGAAATGGGTTACCTATTTCTACTTGCTTGCAACCAGTAAGAAAATGGTTGAAGAAACGGGTTACCTATTTCTACTCGCTTGCAACCAGCGAGAAAATGGTTGAAGAAACGGGTTACCTATTTATATTTGCTTACAACCAGCAAGAAAATGGTTGAAGAAACGAGTTACCTATTTATACTCGCTTGCAACCAGCAAGAAAATGGTTGAAGAAACGGGTTACCTATTTCTACTTGCTTGCAACCAGCAAGAAAAAGGTTGAAAAAACGAGTTACCTATTTATACTCGCTTACAACCAGCAAGAAAATGGTTGAAGAAACGGGTTACCTATTTCTACTTGCTTGCAACCAGCAAGAAAATGGTTGAATAAAGGGGTTACCTATTTCTACTTGCTTGCAACCAGCAAGAAAATGGTTGAAGAAACGAGTTACCTATTTCTACTTGCTTGCAACCAGCAAGAAAATGGTTGAAGAAATGGGTTACCTATTTCTACTTGCTTGCAACCAGCAAGAAAATGGTTGAAGAAATGGGTTACCTATTTCTACTCGCTTACAACCAGCAAGAAAATGGTTGAAGAAACGGATTACCTATTTCTACTCGCTTACAACCAGTAAGAAAATGGTTGAAGAAACGAGTTACCTATTTATACTCGCTTGCAACCAGCAAAAAAATGGTTGAAGAAACGGGTTACCTATTTCTACTTGCTTGCAACCAGCAAGAAAATGGTTGAATAAAGGGGTTACCTATTTCTACTTGCTTGCATCTAGCAAGAAAATGGTTGAAGAAACGGGTTACCTATTTCTACTCGCTTACAACCAGCAAGAAAATGGTTGAAGAAACGGGTTGCCTATTCCTACTTGCTTGGAACCAGCAAGAAAATGGTTGAAGAAACGGGTTACCTATTTCTACTCGCTTACAACCAGCAAGAAAATGGTTGAAGAAACGGATTACCTATTCCTACTTGCTTGCAACCAGTAAGAAAATGGTTGAAGAAACGAGTTACCTATTTATACTTGCTTGCAACCAGCAAGAAAATGGTTGAAGAAACGGGTTACCTATTTCTACTTGCTTGCAACCAGCAAGAAAATGGTTGATTAAAGGGGTTATCTATTTCTACTTGCTTGCATCCAGCAAGTAAATGGTTGAAGAAACGAGTTACCTATTCCTACTTGCTTGCAACCAGCAAGAAAATGGTTGAAGAAACGAGTTACCTATTTATACTCGCTTACAACCAGCAAGAAAATGGTTGAAGAAATGGATTACCTATTTCTACTCGCTTGCAACCAGTAAGAAAATGGTTGAAGAAACAGGTCACCTATTTCTACTTGCTTACAACCAGCAAGAAAAATGGTTGAAGAAACGGGTTACCTATTTCTACTTGCTTGCAACCAGCAAGAAAATGTTTGAAGAAACGGGTTATTTATTTCTACTTGCTTGCAGCCAGCAAGAAAATGGTTGAAGAAACGGGTTACCTATTTCTACTTGCTTGCAACCAGCAAGAAAATGGGTGAAGAAA
>NC_090736.1:88943397-88958397 GCF_036898095.1 Palaemon carinicauda
TCCGGTGTGCCGTCGGTAGGCCGGCACCCTCATGAGACGTTAAGGGACATGCACCCCTTCCATGACTGCCGGCAACATGCCGACAGTCAATATACTGCAGCCAGATAGCTTGGCCACTTGTATATAGGTATTGTCTTACCATCCAAGATTATGGCTATGCTATTTGTTTGCACATTACAATATTCCAGCATACTCTGTGTGTCTTAGAGCAGTCGATTGCCGAAACCTACAATTAATAAGGGGTTTATCCTATACCCCTTCTTCCCCAGGGATCTGAGTGGTCTCAGACCCTACTACACTCTGCGGGCAATTTCTGTTAGAAGCCTAGCTTGGCTCATCCATATGGATTTCCCTCATTGTGACCTTCAGACACAAAAGAAATTGTCTACAGATAAGGTTACGGTAACCAACTGGGCGGGATTCACAAATATGTGTCTATCTACTTCCTTTCCTGCTCATTAATCTGAAGCATTAAAAGGCTTTATAATTAAATTAATTTTAAATTTAGATTAAGATATCTTAATTTTAGAGTAATGTAAGTCATTCTTATGCCTTCCATGTACTCATGATCTCTTTTTTTTACAGGAGGAGTATATGAAGTGTGAGAGCAACTTCTGTGGGGTGAAGCGCCCGGACTTCTACGGGCACAAGGCGTGCCGGACCGACGCCCCCTGTGCCGCCAAGAAAGGCGACTTGAAGTATTGGGACCCGCAGAATTGTACAGTCTGCAAGAGTCTTCTGGTCGAGGCGTTCGACGATCCTCCGTCTGCGGAGGCAAGGGACAACGCTAGGGAGAAGCTACGCAAATGGGTGCGTGGCTTCCAAAAGAACGCCACCGGACCGTATCTTCCCAACGAAGACTTGAGGGCCTTGCTTTTCCCAAAAGCATCAAAAGACTCAGTGGTCCCCCGTGATCAGATTCCCACCGTCCAGATCGTGGGGGAACCTGACGTTGTCATGGCTCAGTCCATGCGTGAGTGCCATCTTGATTCCGACAACGTGGAACGTATGTCGGAAGTGTCGGAAGAGACGGAGAAGAACCTCATGGGCGAGGAACTCGACTATGAGGAAGATCAGGTGGAATACCCTGATTCGGAGACCGAGGTCGCTCCTGCTCCCCCAGCAACTCCTGCACCGTCCGAGGAACCTGTTCCTTCGACTTCAGCCACCCCGGACCCTCTTCCATCGGCCACTGGAGAGGTCTTCAAGATGCTTGAAGCCCTCATGGAAAAGAAACTACGAGAAACTCAGGAACAATTCCAGACGACTCTCGTCAGCTTCAAGCAACCAAAAAGGATTTCGGTTAAGGACTTCCCCACCTGCTCGGAAGCTAACCCATGGAGATACGCCGAGCATATGCCAATTACAACTGGCAAGATTTACATTAGTGAAAGGGTTGCCTCTATCTCGCTGGAAGAAGTGGAGTTCTTCCCAAATTTCGAGGCTTATCCGGACTGTTACGTCCGACTCAGGTCTGAACCAGCCTCAAAGGAGGAGACCGAACCGAAAGAAGTTATCGTGTTCGATCTCACGAAGGCCCAAGCTATGTTAGCCCAGGCGGTGAAGAGTAGGGGTTTCACCAACTCCAAGATGCCGGCGCTTAGTAAGAAGCATCAAACCTTCGTTGCGCCAAATGCTGCGACCTTCCCCTTCATCGAAAAGGCCTTCACAGCGGTCTTAAAGGCAGTGGAGGAAGGGAAACCTTGCCCTGCACCGGAGGAGTGCAGACCCTTC
The DNA here is from genome assembly GCF_036898095.1 of Palaemon carinicauda. NCBI lineage: Eukaryota > Metazoa > Arthropoda > Malacostraca > Decapoda > Palaemonidae > Palaemon > Palaemon carinicauda. The sequence continues at coordinate 88,945,132 of NC_090736.1, forward strand.
TCCATTACTCTTCCCCCTGATGATAGGCACTGGAAAGACATCCAGTCAACCTTCACGGTAGGGAAACTAGAGCCTGACGTAGCCGGTCGTCAATTTAACGAGGACCTCCCAAGGCTAAACGATCACCTCCTTCGTAGGGAACAGGATACGAAGGAGAGACTTGCCACGTCGCTGTCCCACCAGGTACAGCTTGAACTTATGGCCGGGGATACTAGAGTCCCGGACTTTTATATGGTCCTAGCCAAATCGCACTTGGCGACTGTAACCAAGGACCTATATAGCTTCACTAGGGCTCGCAGAGCCTGTCGTGAATTCGTGTTTGCTAACGCGACAGTGAAACACGAACCCCGGAGGCTGATTTCCTCCAATATCTGGGGCAAGTATCTCTTTCCATCTTCCTTGGTGAAAGAGATTATAGACAAAGCCGCCACGGAGAATAGGAACCTTCTCCATAAGTGGAGCATGTCACGAAAGAGGAAGTCCTCTCAGGATGATGGCCCTCAGCCTAAGAGGAAGACTTCGAAGCCGAAACTCCAGCAACGTCAACAGAGACGGCAGTTTCCGGGTCCCGCTACTCCCCAAGTGGCTACGCAGCCACAACAGACCTTGCAGTTGGTCCCCCAACCGGTGGTGTCGCAGTCGCCGGTCTTCACCCCTGCGTATGAGCAACACTCAACTACCTTTCGTCCCAGAGGTAGGGGCTCAAGCAGAGGCTCGGGCAGAGATTCTTCTCGCCGTCCCTCCAGAGGCAGAGGAGGAAGGGGAGCTAGCGGCAGAGGTGGCAAACCCTCGGGACACCAGAAGCAATGATGTGCTTTCGATAGGAGGAAGACTCCGCCAATTCCAGGATCGTTGGACCTTCGATCTCTGAGCTCACAGCATCGTCAAGAAGGGATTAGGCTGGAGCTGGACTCAACCACCCGCAGCCTTCCAGCAATTCTTCCAACAGTCAACCCCCCTCCTGGAAGAATATGTCCTAGAACTCTTGAACAAGAAGGTGATCAGGAGGGTAAAGTCAACCAGGTTCCAAGGGAGACTATTTTACGTTCCCAAGAAAGACTCCGACAAGCTCAGAGTCATTCTAGACTTATCCCCTCTCAACAAGTTCATTGCGAACAACAAATTCAAGATGCTGACTCTGCAACAAATAAGGACCCTTCTGCCTCAAAGGGCCTACACGGTCTCCATAGACCTGGCGGATGCCTACTGGCACATTCCAATGAATCATTACGCTTCCTCCTACCTAGGATTTCGACTCCAAAGGAAAAGTTACGCCTTCAGGGCCATGCCCTTCGGGCTCAACGTGGCTCCACGGATCTTCACCAAGCTGGCAGACGCAATCGTCCAACAGCTCCGTCTTCAGGACGTCCAAGTGATGGCCTACTTAGACGACTGGTTAGTCTGGGCGACATCGCCCGAAGATTGTGTAAGAGCCTGCAACAAAGTCACCCAGTTCCTAGAGCATCTGGGATTCAAGATAAACACCGCCTTTCCATCCCACAGAAGAAAAGGAAGGAAATAGCAGGGTCTGTCAGAAGGCTTCTAAAATCCAAACGGATCTCAAGACGTCAGCAGGAACAAGTTCTTGGCTCTCTACAGTTCGCCTCTGTGACAAACCCAGTGCTTCGCGCACAGCTAAAGGATGCCGCGGGAATCTGGAGACGTTTCGCATCCATCGCTCGAAGAGACCTCAAGAGACGGCTTCCAAACAGACTTCGCTTACTCTTAAAGCCGTGGTCGGAAGCAAAGGCCCTGAAAAGGTCCATTCCTCTTCAACACCCGCCTCCATCGATCAACATCCACATGGACGCTTCACTGGAGGGTTGGGGAGGTCACTCCCACCAACGACAGGTTCAAGGAACATGGTCTCCCCTATTCAAGACGTTTCACATCAACATCTTGGAGGCCATGGCGGTTCTTCTCACCCTGAAGAAACTCTCCCCGCCTCCCTCGATCCACATTCGTCTGACTCTGGACAACTCGGTGGTTGTCAGATGTCTCAATCGTCAGGGCTCGAGATCGCCCCAGATAAAACAGGTACTTCTTCCGATCTTTCGTTTGGCAGAAAAGAAGAAATGGCACCTGTCTGCAGTTCACCTACAAGGATTCCGCAACGTGACGGCGGACGCTCTATCTCGGACAAGTCCCATAGAGTCGGAATGGTCTCTAGACACGAGGTCATTCTTTTTCATCTCTCACCAAGTCCCGGAACTTCAGATCGATCTCTTCGCGACGAGCGACAACAATCAACTTCCTCAATATGTGGCCCCGTACGAGGACCCCAAAGCAGAAGTAGTGGATGCTATGTCACTGGATTGGAACAGATGGTCCAGGATATACCTGTTCCCTCCTCCCAACCTTCTGCTGAAAGTCCTCTCCAAACTGAGAACCTTCAAAGGGACAGCGGCCCTAGTGGCTCCCAAGTGGCCCCGGAGCAATTGGTACCCACTGGTCCTGGAGCTGCAGCCCACGCTGATCCCCCTACCGGGCCCAGTTCTCTCTCATCAAGTACAGAAGTTGACTGTCTTCGCTTCATCACTGAAAGTCAGGGACCTTCATCTCATGATTTTCTCTCCTTAGCCACAAAGAAAAGGTTTGGAATCTCGAAGAAAAGTTTAGACTTCCTCGAGGAATACAAGACTGAATCTACAAGACGGCAATACGAATCTTCCTGGAGAAAGTGGGTCTCTTTCGTTAAGGCAAAAAATCGTACGGAAATCACCATTGATTTTTGTATGTTCTTCTTCATTCACCTTCATGGACAAGGCTTAGCGGCCAACACGATTTCCACCTGCAAATCGGCATTGACTAGATCACTCCTGTACGCCTTCCAGATTGATTTGTCCAGTGATATCTTCAATAAATTACCAAAGGCATGCTCTAGACTATGCCCAGCACCTCCACCAAAACCTATCTCCTGTTCCCTGGACAAGGTGCTCCATTTTGCCTCTAACCTGGACAACGATTTGTGCCCTCTAAAAGACTTGACTCAAAAAGTTATCTTCCTTTTTGCTCTCGCCTCGGGAGCCCGAGTCAGTGAAATAGTGGCATTATCAAGAAAAGAGGGTCATATCCTGTTCGCAGATACAGGAGAGCTTACCCTCTTCCCTGATCCGACGTTTCTCGCTAAGAATGAACTACCCACCAAGAGATGGGACCCTTGGAGAATCTGCCCCCTGAAGGAAGATGTCTCTCTATGCCCAGTGGAGAGTCTTAAGGTCTATCTTCGAAGAACTTCAGACTTCGGTGGAGGACAACTCTTCAAAGGAGAAACATCGGGTAGCGACCTGTCACTGAAACAATTAAGAGCGAAAATCACCTACTTCATTCGCAGAGCGGATCCTGACAGTACACCCGCAGGTCATGATCCTAGAAAAGTCGCGTCTTCTCTGAACTTCTTCCAGAGTATGGATTTCGAAAGCCTCAAGAGCTTCACAGGCTGGAAATCATCGCGTGTTTTCTTCTAGCACTACGCAAAACAAGTGCACGAAGTTAATCATTTCGTGGTAGCCGCAGGTAGTGTTATGAAACCTGCTGTTTAACTCTGCATAGAACAGTGAGTTACTTGGGACTTTAACTCTACGGGTGCCTGTGTTGACCCTTTTGTGATACATAGTGATTTCATGGACACTTAGTGTTTCTAATAGACTGTTCTTACCAAGGTGAAATGTCATAGACTTTACATGAGTGCCACATGCCCTAGGGCATGATGTGTTTTCTTTGAAAAAGACTGACGGTCCTCTGGAACTTGTGTTTCTAAAAAGTAAAAATTTCTTTTCAGATTTAAGATTGAAGTCTTTATTTTTCTATGTACATTATTCTTTATTATTGTAAATAAACTCTACATTCATTATTGTAATTACTACCATAATGATCTGCAATCTTTGAAATAAAATGTCTATTTTATTCCATGTGCGTCTCTCTCCACTCCTATTCTTTATCAAGAAATATACGATTGTTATAGTTTCATTTACCCCTTTGTCTCTAAATAATGAGAAGAATAATATATGTAATTATGTTATATACTCACTCATGCCTTGATAATATTCCTACTCGAATATTAACTTTTGTCCTGCCTCCGAGATCAGATTGATCTCTCCTCCAGGGAGAGTAGTAAATGTTATTTACTTACCTATGCTTGATAATATTCCTACCCGAAGTCTTGTCTCCGAGTCCAGCACGAACTCTCCGCAGGGTGAGTAGCTCTTCAATGATCGCTTCGAGATGTTCCTATCGTCCCCCAGGACTTCTCTGCCAGGGGGGCAGGAAGCTAGTTCTTCATAGAATCTCTGGTAAGGACATGTTCTATACCTCTATTCGAAGCCCTTGGCACTTGCATTAAAAAGGGGAAAAATTCCACGATACATTAATTCTCTGGTACACTTCCATCAGGACGTCATGGCTTGAGCCCAAAAAACGGATTTTGAGCGAAGCGAAAAATCTATTTTTGGGTGAGATAGCCATGACGTCCTGATGGACCCTCCCGTCTATTCTAGTTCAGCCTTTCAGGCCCCGCCCTGACCTGCTGTATCATGGAGATTAGCAGAAGCTGGGCTCAGGATGAGGATGGACGTGACGTCATTTAGCAATGGCGCCCGTTTGTTTACGTCTCGAGTACCAAAAGCAGCCACGGATGAGTGTAACTGTGGAACGGCTCCCCAGTTACTCAACCACCTTTCCATATCGAAGTGTTAACTCTATATGGGGTGCAGATAGCTATGTGGCGTGTTAATACATGCGTTCCCTGTTGATATACGATATCCTAGAAGGAAACCTTTAGGGTTCTCGCACCAGAAGTTAGAATTCTGTGATAACCTTTAGTTTAATTCTCTGGGAATATCCACTGTAGTCAAATATACCCAAGGAAGCTACTGAAGGAACCTTCCATTAGGACGTCATGGCTATATCACCCAAAAATAGATTTTTAGCTTCGCTCAAAATCAGTCATATATATATATATATATATATATATATATATATATATATATATATATATATATATATATATTATGTGTGTGTGTGTGCTCGCGCGTTTGTATACACTTGCTTTTATTGAAATAGGGAAGATTAGTACCATAAAGTCCTGTATTAGAACAGGATTGATGTTTATTTATTTAAATTGTCATTTTTTTATACAAAAGGATCGACAAAGTCTTATTGAAACGCAAATATGAACGAAACTAACGGTTCCAAATAATATTTCTCCGTTGATATAGTTCTACAGTAAGGAAATTTTTTAGCACTTCAAAGGTAAGAATGAAAGAGTAAAGCATAGAATGTGACCTTGGAAATGATAGTTGATTAAGGCATTTAATAATTTGAGCAATAGAAGTCAAGAAATGTCTGCAAAAGCGCAAGTTGGGTCTTTGGCCAACCAGAGGGAGTGGTGCCAGTACTCTCTACTTGTTCGAGGGTTTTAACAACAGCGTCTATTTCGTTTTAGTAAAGACAGGATCCATTGGATTACCAGCTATACAGCTATAGAAAAATAACTAGGCCTACAAAACACTATAGTATAAAATATATTTCTTGATCCGTGCTAGATTCTAATACCAATGACGTCATAACGAGAAATCTTCAAACCTAAAATTCTGAAACTCAACCTGCTCGTCAACAGCGCACCAGACATCCGCATACCGCTCCCACATGCCTTTCTTTCACCAAGCCTTTTGTTCAAAATTAATCATCTTCCTCCAAAACACTCCAAAATTTTCATTCATCATCCTTTGATCATTTTACAATCGACGCCATGTTTCTTATCTTCTTTCTTCACAACTCGCAAGGGAAATTTTGTTACAATAATTTTCTTAAATTTCGCTGCCAATCAGTTGGTCCCCTCTCCCAGCAACAGGGAAGTTTTGCTCAAGTAATCACCCGGTCTTTATTTCTATTTTCTGTTAATATCTACTATATTCTTCTTTGTCAGTAATTATATAACTTCACTCCTTTCTTGTCTCTGTTTTCCTTTTCAACATACGGTTCCAGTATTTTGGTAACTCCAGTTCTTTACGATATCGTACACATTGGCATTAATTTTACTACTTTATAATAATAAACACTGAAGTTCAATGCCTACTGTTCTTTTTATCAAGCTACACTTCCTCCTTCAGGCGCACTAAACTCTTAGTTGCATTTCTCGCTACTTTGGACTTTATGAGCGTATAAGCAGACATTACCCTCGTTATTCGTGTATTTTCTTACTCATACCAATCTATGGCGATGAATTCTTCAGTGAAGTTGGTTTACAGGCCGATCATGAATGGCAGACGCAACGGACAGAGACATTGCCCTAGCTTGCAAGAAAATGCCCCAGAGACTGGCCCCAACCAAGCTAGGACAAGGGTGATCTAAGCAATGGCTGCTGATGACTCAGCAGGTAGACCTATAGGCTCAGCCCATAACCCCCAATCATTAGCTCATAAGGATGGTGGTTTTGCAGACACTACAAAAAACTTTCGGCTTGAATGGTTGCCCCTGTGTGGATTTTCGAGAGGAGACAAAAAAAAGAAAGTGGATAAGATATGGCTGTAACAGGTGCTACCACTTGAAGTGTGTTTATAGAGGCAAACATCAGTGATGAAGATGTAACAAGCTTGAAATGGATTTGTCCACTCTGTGTGGATGAAGCCAATATGGCCAAGACAATTATATTGAAAATGGAGGAGGAATTGAGTATCAAAGACCTCTATAGACGGACATGAAGAGAAAATCGCTGAATTGGAACACCGAATTGCGGAACTCACTGCGGACACAGCACATTTTACCCAGACCATTGATCTCACTGAAAAAGTTGATAATCTATCGATGCATATGGAATCAATTAAGTTAACATTTTAAACACCGATGGGCCCAAAACGAGAGAAAATTACGTAGGATGACAAAGTTAAGGAAAATATCTGCTAGTAATTAAATCGACTAAAGCATCAACTAGAATCAATAACAGATAAAAATTAGGTCGAACATGCACTTAAAGACATTCCAATTCTAAATACGGTTTTAACTTTAAATGGAAATGTTGTTGTAAACTTTGCTGACGAAAAGATCAGAGAGGCAGCAGTAAACAAGATTCAAACCATGACTGTCGACACCGAGACGAGGAAATTTGGAAAACTAAAGCCTACTTATGATATGCAATGTATAGCTTACAATGATGAAAATGAAGTATTAAATGTTTGATTCAAAGAAATCGTTGCCTGGACCATATCCAAAACATAGAAGAGAAGATAAGTCTGGCATTCAAGAAAAGTGCTGCAGGTGGAACTACCCATTACTTGTTGAAATGTGATTCTGAAGTTTGGAAGACTATTCATGATAATGGTGACAAAGTTATGTTGCGATGGGGTACTTATAACATATGTGATAGGTAGCCTACCATGTGATCACCTGCTATCACTCTCAGAGGTATGGACATTTTGAAAAAGATTGCAAGTTAATGACTGATGATAAAGTCTGCGGGAAATGTTCAGAAAAACATTCCACCAAAGAATGTAATTCGCCACAGGAAAAATGTAAAAACCGCAGTAAATTAAGCAAACCAAATGACCACACAGGGAATTCAAGAAATTGTAAAGTTTATGACTTGGAATTGAAAAGGCTAGCAGAAAATACTGATAATGGATATAGGATGTCATGAACTGTGGTTATGTACATATAGAATTTGTTGGTAATGAAACTATTCAAATTCGAGAATGGATAAACGAGAAATATTTGGACATACTAGCAATATCTGAAACATGGTTAGATAACTTTGACAAGGCTAAAATCACTGAAATGACGCCCCCCCCCCTCCACACGGGCTTTCTTTCATATTCGTTGAGAGGACAGGTCTGGTGGGGGGTGGGGGGCCTCTTCATTTGTAAGGATTACTGAAATCTCAAGATATTGAAAATAATTGGTGTAGCAAGCTTTGAATATATAGAAATCAACTTTATGCACAAAACAAAAGAAAACATCAATTGTAACAGTTTATAAACCTCCGAGAACAAATACTAGTATCTTTGAAGAATTCAGTGTAATCATTGAGATGATTATCATGGAGAAAAAAATAATTAGTTATTTGTGGAGGCTTCAATCTTTGGATGGATGGCGCATCAAATCTTGATGCCTCAGCCTTTAGTGAGTCATTGGAATCGTATAAATTGTTGAATAATGTTGACTCTACAATTACTTTGACTGGGCACCAGTTGGACCTAGTTTCAAGTGATGGAATGAATAACATTGTATCTGATATGGGTTAGGTACTATTCAGCGCCGCCAGCTCAGCGCCGCCAATTCAGCGCCGCCAGTCCAGCGCCTGGTCATTTCAGCGCCAATAAAAATTAGCGACAGCCATCTCAGTGCCTGAAGAAATTTTAACTCTCTCTCTCTGTATTTTGAGCTTTTTTTTGGACTATTTTAACTATTCAGCAGGATAAATGCTTTTTATCAATAGATATTTGTTCAAAACATTTTCTTTTTTTTATAAACACACACACACAAATTCTACACTTCCACGGCGCTGAAACGTCCGGCGCTGAAAAGGCATGGTGCTTAAATGGCTGGTGCTGAATTGATGGCGCTGAATCGGCGGCGCTGAGCTGGCGGCGCTGAAATGTCCCTACCCCATCTGATATATATGTAGAAGAGAAGAGCACTATCTCTCCATTGCTCGAACTTATTACGTTTAGACTACCGCTATAGAAACACGCAGTTGTGAAGAAAATAAACTTCAGATATCGATAAAATTTCTCTCATTTTGTATTATTGAAGGTTACAAAGAAAATAAATGATGCTATCAGTATTCCCTGCGATCAAGATAACCAACGTTTGTTGGGCACTATGTGTTTACTGCCTTAATATATATATATACATATATATATATATATATATATATATATATATATATATATATATATATATATATATATATATATATATATATATATATATATTAGATGCATAAAGAGGATATGGCTTTGCAGTCGATAAGAGCTATCATGGATAGATAGATAGAAACACACACACACACACACACACATATATATATATATATATATATATATATATATATATATATATATATATATATATATATATATGTATGTGTGTGTGTGTGTGTGTGTGTGTATTCATATATATACAGTATGTATAAAGAGAGAGAGAGAGAGAGAGAGAGAGAGAGAGAGAGAGAGAGAGAGAGAGAGAGAGAGAAATTTATACACACACACACATACACACACACACCCAACCACCCACCCACACACACACACACATATATATATATATATATATATATATATATATATATATATATATATATATATATATATATATATATATATATATATATACACGTTTGTGCGTTATGTGTGAATGTATACTTTTGGTACTGATACTATGAACCATGATAGTTCTTCTCGACTGCAAAGCCATATCCTCTTCATGCATTTCATATATTTTTTCAATCTACCCACAACCATTCCTGCCAGATTGGATATGAAATAATCGTATAACCTCACTTATCTCACAAGGCTCTCTCTCTCTCTCTCTCTCTCTCTCTCTCTCTCTCTCTCTCTCTCTCTCCTTAATAGCCAGGGATATAATGGTTGTGACTGAGTCACCCCGAGCCACGGTCTAGGTGCCCCGAACCAGCTTTGATCGAACGTGGTTCAGATTCCGCGCTAATAATTATGCGGATCCCTTGTGTCATCCTGCTCTTGCTCAGCTGCCAGTGTTCCATTAACGGGGAATCTGCATACAGAGCAATTCAGTGCTGTTTCCAAAAGGGTCTTTCAGCATGACGGGAAATTAGCGATGATTGACGTGCGTTTAGAATGAGCCTTTCGTGGGAGAAATTATGCAAATGGAAAAGAAATGACGAATGACTTCTCAGAAATGATTGGCCATTTAAATGGAAATCACTTCTCGCTCGAAATTGAATTTTCTTTTATAAAATTCATCGATGGAATGATTCGAAATAACCCTTAACATTTGATAACGTAGAAAATACATTTGTTTAGACTTTACACCAATATACCTAGACCGCGGTTTAGACTCGGATTACATTTGAAAGTAGGTAGATGTGGGAATACTGTTGGTTATTCTCTCTTCAAGAGAGGACATAATCCTTTACAGAGTTGCAGAATTTGAGGATGAAAGGAAATCAGGATAACTATGGCGAGAACCAGTAGGCCTAAGTTGTAAGCCTACCTCTTGTTATGTGGGAATCAGATAACTCTTATTGCCATAACGGAAAGAAAGTATCTCTCTCTCTCTCTCTCTCTCTCTCTCTCTCTCTCTCTCTCTCTCTCTCTCTCTCTCTCTCTCTCTCTCTCTCTAACAGTTGTTAACATGCCAGTTTCATTTATTGAAGAATGATATCACGGATCAAATTAGGTACACATTTTCCTTGATACTGAGTCATAGTTGCCATTTTCTCTATCGTTAACTGAACTTTCAGGTCCTTATAAGGCTATGCTGAAACGCAGAGGTACATCTGATGCAACGTTCCTTTTTTTAACCTTGAGAGTTTGAATCAAATATTGCTCAGACTGCCGAATATTGCTTTGATGTTTTGTTTCCAGAATTGAATTTAAAACCAATTTATATATTCGTTTTATTCCCTCTGACAAATTTCTTTGTGCTCATTTTACTCTGAAATAAGTAACTATAGATAATGAATAACTTGAACGCCAACTTCATTTCACTTAGCTTCATAAATTTTGTGAGTTAACAAAATCATGTTTTAGAAACTTAGCACTACCAGACATTTAAAATAAGGAGATTCATCGATTGATTCCGAGTTTTCTGTCATCCTGACTAAATAAAAGAAAAAGAAGAATGGTCGAATGTTATCGATATATATATATATATATATATATATATATATATATATATATATATATATATATATATATATATATATATATATATATATATATATATATATATATATATATATATATTCAAATGGAAAACGCAAAAAAATATGAAATTATTTTCCTAATCAGTTTTTGAATCAATGGAACTTCAAAAGTTCAAACTTGCAACGAATGTTATTATGTTGAACAGGCCCACACGTGTCTCTCTTCATAATTCATATTATGAAAGATCTATTTTGATTTCATTCTGTTGCTACTTTTATTAAATTATTTTGTTTTAATTGTTCTTTACTTTACTTTAAGTTTATTTATTTCCTTTCCTCACTGAGATATCTTTCCCTGTTGGTGCCCTTGGGGTTATAGCATTTTGTTTTTCTAACTAGAGTTGTACCTTAGTAATAATAATAATAATAATAATAATAATAATAATAATAATAATAATAATAATTTTAAAGATGAGAAAGAGGACGTGGAGTGTGGAGAGCTTATCGGTGGTTGGCATCAGAACTGCATAATAATCATTAAAACTGGCGGAAGTGATGACATTAAGGCGGGAAGAACCTTTCCCCACAGAACTAAATTTAGAACAACATTTTCGTGCTGCAGCTGAAGACATTTAAAGGCGATGTAAGCACTACACTAGGGAATACAATCAATTCAAATTATTACTTCTATTATCTAGTTAAGCTGCAATAGGGAAAAATAGCCCAGTGAGGAGAGGAAATAAGGATATAAACTACAAGAGAATTAATGAACGATTGAGAAAAGACATTTTAAGAAGATTAACAACGCTAAAATAAATCTCTCATAAATAAACTACAAAAAAGAGACTTACGTCAATCTGTTCAACATAAAAACATTTGCTGCAATTTTGAGCTTTTGAAGTTCAAAGCGGTGTTTTCCAAGTTAACTGGATTAATTGCTCTAAATGAAGATATGTTGTTTCTCGTTAGTAAAGATGCTAAGATAATCTCTTTGACTGGAGGAAAGATAAAAAAAAAACCACTGAGAAACAAAGATTATTTCAATGATTGAAAGGAACAGTTTATTGAAAAAATAAATTCTAAAGCTCATTTTGTTTAATAAAAGTTATTAGTGCACGATGGAATCGACAGAGATTATAATTAAGATTGTGGGGAATATAACGGTCATATTCTAGAAAATTAAGATTTTATTTAACTTTGGCAATTCATGATAAGATTCATCACCCAGTGTCTTATAGTGACTTTTGTTTTTTATGTTTATTTTCAAAATTAAGAAATTATTCCACTTTGTTTACTTAAGTAAAAATTTTACCCAGTTTTGCCTCTTAAAGTAAGGTTTTTTTTTTATCTCATTTTGTTTTTTCAAGTATTTTTCTGCCCCACTTTGAAGTTTCAAGTATTTTTCTTTCATTCCACTTTAGTTTCAATTCAATTTTTAAAATCTTATTTTCTGCTTCAAGTAATTTCCTTTAACCCACTTTTCTATTTCAGTTTAATTTATTTAATCTCACTTTGCTTTTTCAAGGCAATCCTATTCCACTGCCTTTTCAATATCTTCCATCAGCGGAAGATCTAAAATATTTTCCTTTTTGTTCCATAAAATTATAGAGCCCGAGAAGAGATAATCATGGCTTAGTCTTACAAAAATATCCCGACAGCTGTATTTGAAATATAAAAAAAAACCTGTCTTTTAACCTGTATGTTACATAAAACCTAATTAAGACTTTAAAATACTTACCTAAAGAGGAAGAAGATGAGCCTGTGACTCGGGAATTGGTCCGCCTGTGACTGGGAGGCGAGGTCCTAACTCCTGAGAAGAGAAGCGTGAAGCTACTCATGTGCCAAAATGGGCGTTGGCATTACCTGCCCACACGCCCACCAACCCTCTCTCCAAATCTCACGAAAAAATAGTGCCAGGTGGGCATCATAGCCCCGAAAGTAAAGGATGACTCATGCTAGGTGGGAAGAGGGGAATTTACAAAAACAAGTAATTATAAGGCGGATGGGATACCATCTGTCGGCTGCTCAAAGAAGCAATTATGAAGAGGAAGGGAACTATTTGTCACATATCTATTTAAGTGATAATGAGTTAATAGTGATTCTAATTATGAATGATCCTACGTGACTTATGTGAACGCCAGAAAATGCTGATGAATAATGTGCTAACTATTATGACTTCTGCCAAGGTATACGTTATGTCTGTTTGTCTGCTTAAATGTGTGTCAGTTAGAATTTTTGATAGTCTGTTAATATATTTTGATGAAAATTCAGGAAAAGATTAACCAGGAACTCCTTGTAAAGGTAGTTAACATTTTAATGAAAATCAAGAAAGATTCGTACATTTCTCGCCTCAAACGCCTATCTTGGTATCTAACAAATATTTACCACGTGTCCTTTGATATTCATAACAATTTCCATAATAT
>NC_090736.1:88963397-88969520 GCF_036898095.1 Palaemon carinicauda
TTTTGTCTTTTCTGAAACTTTTCCTTGATCTTGTTTACAAAATTTTAGACCTAACTCTTGAACTGAATTCAATATTCTTGGTGAATTACTGTTGAATATATATATATATATATATATATAGGCCTATGTGTGTGTGTGTATGTATATACATGCAGTATATAGACATATATATACTGTATATATATGCGTGTATATATATATATATATATATATGTGTATATATGTGTGTGTATATATATATATATATATAAATATACATATATATATATATACATACATACACATATATATATATATATATATATGTGTGTGTGTGTGTGTGTGTATACTGTATATGTGTATGTATGTATATATACATATGTATATCTGTGTGTATGTGTATATATATGTATATATATACATACATATATATACTGTATATATACATATATATAAATATATATATATGTATATATATATATATATATGTATATATATATATATATATATATATTCATACATATATATATATACATATATATATATATATATATAAGCCTTTCTTCCTATTAAGGGAATTTGTGCCAGAACGGTAGTCTTCCTTTTCTCAGAAGGTAGGTCACTTGCCTTACTTTCTTTTCTTTACTTTAACTAATTCTGCAAACATCCAGAGCTGGAGGGTAATAAGAAATCAATCATGATAATAATCATAGCTACTTAAAGCCATGTGTATGTAAACCAGGTCCATTAATATAGTGTTCTCTAGTAAACAAATTATTTTTTTTTTTTACGAAACATTCACCTTGAATACTTAGGAGATCATAGAAAAGGTATAAATTCTTAAACTCTTACGTGATTGTCATATTGATGGCTAGAAACAAGGACGACTCCATAAAGAGATAAATGTCAGATTCTGAATTTTATATGAAAGTAAATTATGGAGATTTCGCCAAAGGTAGAATTATAATTTTGTTTCTCTAACTTATTTTTATTCGGGGAAAAATATTGAAATTGTTCCATAGACGGTTTTTTCCCGCAGCAGTTGGAATTTCAGATAACGAAAATAAAAATAAAACTGGAATTTTTTTTAGTCAATACTCACATATTAAATAACAGAGACTTAGATATTGCATTTACTTAGGTTTTTATCCATTTTATGAGATGTAATGAATTTTTATGTACAATAATAAACACATTAAATCCCTTTTCTATGGAAAGATGAACTTTATTGGCACTAAAACATTGTCGACAATTCTACCTTTGATAATTTTGTTCAAGTTAATTTCAATATTAGGAAAACCTCATATTGGCCCTACTGTAGTCCATCGGCTGGAACCATTTTTATTTCTGGCTTTATTTCCTAATTTTAGAGGTTTATATCGGTAATTTATTTCTAGATGTCTCAAGAAAAACAATTCCTTACAAAAGTAACCATGATTGTCATGTTTAAAGGTCTAAAGGTCGCTCATGAATGGCAAAGGCAAGGGGTAGTTACCATGCCCAAGATACTGACTATATACACATGTGATCAGCGTCCAAGGCCCCTCTCCATCAAGCTAGGACCAGGGAAGGCTAAGCAATGGCTACTGATGACTCAGCAGGTAGAACTATAGGTGCCCCCAGACCCCCATCCCTAGCTCTCAAGGATGGTGAAGTTGCAGACTCTAAAACGGGTTCTAACCACCGGAACGACTATCCGAAGATATCGTGTATAATCAGGGACTTATCCAAAGATAACCATAGATATCTGCACCCCCAATAGACTTTACCCAGTATAATCAACTAAAGGGAAGGATAAGTGAGGAGCCATTACATATCCTCACACCTTACGGTGCCCTCGTACCTCTCTGGTACATCGCAGCGTAACTACTGTGAAAAAGGAGCATCCTACGAGGAATCTGGGAGGGACGACGTAACGGGTAGGCCATCAGGACGACATGGCTATCTCACCCAAAAATAGATTTTTCCTAAGTCAAAATCCGTGTTTTGGGCTCGAGCCATGTCGTCCTAATGGAAGTGTACCAGAGAATTACCTATTACTCGGTAGGAGGTCTTGAAGAAAGGTTCCAATACCAAAATGCGCTAAGCGGATTACTCCGTCAAAGCATAGGTATCAATCTCAAACCTTCATTCCAGAACAGTAATGAAGCTGTATTGATAAGTATGATGGCCTGTCAGGGAGGTAGAAAAAGTCCAAAGGAACGCCTTCCACCGTGGGAAAGAAATCCAATTTTAGTGGTGAGATGTAAGACAACCAAAACTGAAGTAGGCTCAGTAAGTAAAACATATGAAACAAATACTCATCAATATTTTAAACAAGCTTGTTCAGGAAGGATAATAATCAATAGGCACACTAATTTTATTGCCACTAAAAAATAAAAGTAGGGCTAAAAAATAAAAGCCGTGCGAAAGATCACAGTCTTTTATTTACAAGAATCAGAGCAAAGAATAATAAGTAATTAACATTACTGGCATAAAGGGAATGTGTTTGTACAAAATAATACATCACTAACATACCCATATAAAAGGTAACATTAAGGGAACATCAAAATCATGACATAAGACACCGTAGAGACCTTATGACAAATTAAATCAATGGTTAAAGACAAAATCATGCAAGTAAACAAATAAATTGAGCTAGAGTCTAATCAACACTAAGACATTTAGACTATAGCTGTACAGGTGCAAAATTATGTCAGAGATACACTAATGAATCCTGAAAAATAAAAGTTTTAAGGATCCTGAAACAAAAACTCACTGTTTACTCATTATAAGAAATTAGCTGGAGGAGTGCCCTAAGATGCACTTGAGGGCTACGTCGATGTAGCGGGTTTGATAACATTTCTCACGGCCACCACAAAATGACGTATCTCTTCCAATTGTTTTAGATAATGCCTGAAGAAAACCCTAGTGGACTTCCAACCTGTATATGCCTGTAGTCCCTCAAAGGACATGTACTAGAAAAAATTTAGAGAGGAAGCCACTCTCCTAGGGTCATGACCCGATGGCATACTAGCCGTGTCCGCTCTTCTCATAAAATAAGTAAATTTTGCTCTTAACTGTTTCAAAGACAAATCTGATCCCACCGTTTCCCCCTTAAATAATTGACCACCTTTAAACTGCACTGTTCTTAATAAATAAACTTTTAAGCACTGCACTGGGCACAGGGAGTGATCACTTGCTAGGAGAATTATTTTCCATGGACACCAACATTTAGAGGGAAGTTCATTCTTAGCTAGAAAAGCGGGATCAGGGTATAAATTAACCTCACCATTATCCACAAATTCAATGTGACCCTCGTCTCTAGAGAGAGCCACAATCTCACTAACACGATCACCGGAAGCCATCACAACTAGAAAGATAACTTTTTGAGTCAGATCACGAATAGAAGCCGTTTGATTGTCAATATCCGAAGCGAATTGTAAAACTTTGTCCAAAGACCAAGAGATAGGCTTCAGAGGAGCCAACGGTCGTAACCTTGCACAAGCCTTCGGTGTTAAAATCGATATCAAAGGTGAATAGAATAGGTCTTGCAAGGGCCGACTTGTACGACGAGATCGTGGAGGAAGCTAGACCCTGCTCGTGTAAGTCAATCAAAAAACCTAAACTAAAATCCATAGTAATTAAATCTGGATTCTTGTCCTTGAGGTATTTGACCCATTTCTTCCACAACGTTTCATACTTGGTCATAGCAGTGGAAGTCTTATAATTTTCTGCAAACTCCAACTTGCCACGTTGAATTTGAAATCTCTTTTCCAGAGCTAAGGCGAAAAAATCATGAGATGAAGGCTGTTCGTTCTCCATGATGAAACATAGACAATCTTTCGCTGTACCTCCTGGGACAAAATCCGATTGGGCAACGGCACCAACTTGGGGTTCAATTCTGTCACCATGGGAAACCAGTTGCTCTTTGGCCACAGAAGAGCAACCAGGGCTGCTGTCGCGTTGAACGATCGGAGCTTGTCCAGAACCTTCATGAGGAGATTGAAGGGTGGAAACAGGTAAATCCTCGTCCAACGATTCCAATCCAGGGACATCGCATCCATGCTCTTTGCTGCTTGACCCATATTCGGTGCTACATAGCAGGGAAGTTTCTTGTTAAGACTCGTCGCAAACAGATCCACATGAAGTCCAGGGACTTGATCCTGCATGAAAGAGAATGATTTTTCGTCTAGAGATCACTCTCTCTCTAGAGGTTTTGCTCGAGATAGGGAGTCCGCCATCACATTTCCTACTCCGTGAAGGTGGGATGCGGACAGATGTCAACCTTCCTCTGAGCCAACGTAAAGATGGCTAACATTTCGTGATTTATTTGAGGAGACCTCGACCCTTGTCTGTTGATGCAATGGACTTTTATTTTGCTGTTGAGGACTAGATGAATGTGAATGTTCTTCTTCAAGTGTAACTTTTTGAGGGACAAGGAGACTGCCATAGCCTCCAGAATATTGATGTGGAATTGTTGAAATATCTGGGACCAACTGCCTTGCACTTTCTTGAGCGGGGTATGAAGTGTCCGTATGAAGAATCACTACCGGAGGAGGAAAGCACATCGGTATCATCTGTAACAGACTTTTGGCAGTGGACTACGGTCGAAGTTGTCTTCGGAGTAACACTGGGGTCTTCTTCTGATGGTCGTGAAGAGCTTTGGAGGCTCTCCGTTTCCAAACTCTGCTTGTATCGTTGAGCCGTACTTTGAGGACAGGGTTCGTTACTGAGGCGAATTGCAAAGATCCTAGAACCCTCTCCTGGTGTCGCCTGGTGGTTGTCCCCGACTTGATCAGAGACCTGACTGAATTCTTGGAGGGAGGGATAGAAAGGGAATGAAACTTTAGGTTCCAATAAATCCCCAACCACTGGAAATCTTGAGCTGTGGTCAGTCTTGAATTCTTGAAGTTGATCTGAAATCCTAGAAACTGAAGGAACCTTACAACTTGAGTGGTTGCTTCCAAGCACTCCGTTGCCGAAGGAGCCCACACTAGCCAGTCGTCTTGGTACGCCGCTACTTGGAAGCCTTTTTCCCAAAGTTGCTGAACGACTGCATCGATAATCTTCGTGAAAATCCTCGGAGCTATGTTGAGCCCGAATGGCATAGCTCTGAATACATAGCCCTTTCGCTCCAGGCTGAAACCAAGGTAGGAGGAGAAGCGTCAACCTATCGGAAGATGCCAATGAGCGTCGGTAAGATCTATAGAGACGGTGTATTCCTCCCGGGTTAGTAAGGTCCGTATCTGCGAAATAGTCAGCATCCGGAACTTGTCGCACTGAACGAACAGGTTTAGACGGGACAAGTTGAGAATAGTTCGAGATATGTTTGAATCTTTTTTTGGCACACAAAATAGACGACCTTGAAATCTCATAGATCTCGTGCAATGGATAACTCTTTTCTTCAGGAGGTCTTGTACATATTGTTCCAGATGAGGTGTTGACTTCTGGAAGAATCTCCTGAGCTTTGGAGGCCATCGTTTCCACTTCCAACCCAACCAGTTGGAAATGACACTCTGTGCCCAAGGACTGAATGACCACCGGTCCTTGAACAAAGTCCCCCTACCGGAATATCCTCATTGTTTGAGCTGAGGATGTGCACCCCTTCCTCCTCTGCCGCCTCGATGTCAGCGACCCCTGGATCTGCCTCCTCTGCCAGAGCGGCCTCTGCCGCCTCTTTCTCTCTTGTTGGATCGAAAGGATGACGACCCCTGCTCGTACGCCGGGTTGAAAATCGGGGACTGTCGTCATGGGATGAGGAACAGCAAAAACAGTCTGGGGGATGTTGGTGGGGAAGGAGCAAACGACTTTCTTAGGTAGGTCAGTTCAAGGGACCTCTTAGGCTGTGGTCCTCCCCCAGGGGTGAATTTCCTCTTCAGAGAGATCCCCCACTTCTGGAACAGGCTCTTATTCTCAGCTGCAGCTTTATCTGTAACCTCTTTCACTAGTTTCTGGGGAAATAGGTCTTTTCCCCATATGCAAGAGTCGATGAGAAGTTTCGGCTCATGGCGTATAGTGGCTGAAGCAAGAACATGTTCTCTACAGACTCTATGAGCCTGAAAGAAAGCATAGAGATCCTTCATAAAAGTAGCAAGATGAGTTTTTGCTAACAGGGAAAAGACTGGGGCATCCGTAAACTTCCCAATCATCATTTCCATGAAG
>NC_090736.1:88970020-88982520 GCF_036898095.1 Palaemon carinicauda
TATTATATATATATTTTTATTTTATTTTTTTTTCTCGTATGGGAGCGCCAGAAATGGGATGATACACTAAAACTTGGTCGTTAGTTTTGAACTCTCTCAACTTTACCTTCTTATTGTATATGTGTTGCATCTTCTGCTGGGAAGAAACTAAATTAGTAGTGGCAATATCATAAATGTAAGTAAATTTCTTTTTTATTCTAATAAATACTGGTAAATATTCGTCGATTCTTCTGGCTTCCTCTGTAAAATATTCTCCTTTACCGAACTTAATATAGTTCTTGGTTTTCGACCGAACATGAGTTCAAATGGGGATACCCTTGTGGAATCATGAGGTGTACATATAAGTACATACATGAGAAGATCGAGGTCCTCATCCCAGTGCTGTGATGTTTCATTGATATACTTCCGTAACAAACTTTTTAAAGAACTCTCACATTCTCTCCAAGGCACCATTAGTCTGCGGGTGATAAGCATTATGGATATTAAATTGATACATAGCTTGCTTGAAAAGATTGCTAGTAAAATTGGTATCTTAATCACACTGTAGTTCTCTCCGGAAACCTACCAAGGTAAAGGTTTTAAACAATTGTTCAACTATGGTTTTAGCACAGATATTTTTAATGGGAAAGGCTAAGGGATTCCTAATGGTAGGACAAAGGGCAGTCAAAATGTATTCATTACCCTCGCGAGTGTTTGGCAAGGGCCCAACACAGTCAATAATTACCTTATCAAATGGTGACTTAGGTACTGGAATGCTTTGAAATGGTGCTGGAGGTATTTTCTCTTTAGGCTTATCAGTGATCTGACAGTGGTGACCGGAAGCAATGAACTCTATGTCCTTTCTTATTTCTGGCCAATAAAAATCCTCAAACAACTTCTTTGTAGGTTTTATTCACTCCAAGATGAGATTCTGTAGAATGAGCGAGATATGATTCTCTTAGAAGGTTACCCTAAAAAGAATTTGTTGTAATAGATTAAAAAAAAAAGGAAAGGTGAAACTTAACTAGTTAGACAGCCAAGTTTGGGAGTACTCCAAGGTACCACTTAGAAGTACAGAAGCAGAAAGCTCTGTAGCAGGACCCTAATTCAGGATACATAAAAAAATACCTGATCTAAAATACGTCATGCAAAAGCCCATAATCATGTAATTTAAATTCTTCTATATGTCAGGACTCCCAAGGTAATCTTCACCTCAGTAATACTTTCAAGATTCCTTCACAGAAATACTTTGAATAACAAACGACCCTTCATTAAATGATAAGGATGCAATGAAGAAGGAAAAGGGGGTCCTTTGTAAGAGATACGCAACAAATGCTACATAGTGAGATTGATGTATTTGACACATTTTGCAATCTGATAAAAAGTCTACCCAAATACGAGACCCTCAATAATCATCAATAGTTTCATGTATAATTTGAGTATGTTCCAGTATCATCCAATCCTCGTCAAATGTGCCTATCTTTTTTTTTCCCCTTTCATTAACAGCCCAACCAAATATGTATTGATAACCGAAGGATTGTAGGATTTCATTTTTCGTCGATAAGTTGGAAAGTACATGAAGGGCATGGAACTACTGCACAAGCATTTTAGTCAAAAACATCAATAAGTATTGAGTATGACAAAATATTTTCGAAATACATTATCTAACTAAATGCCATTAAAGAATTGTGATGAGAAATATTTAGCGAAGTACTTGATATTTGTATAATTTCAAATAATTTCGATTATTTCTAGAAAGATTGGAATATTTTTAGGCCTGATACCGATATGTTAGGTCAACAAAGACTGGTGTGTGCAAATCCATCAGCTTTAACTTAAAGAGCCAACCATATTTTCTTTAAAAAGATAAATTAAGATAAAATTACCAGCTCCATTTATCGGATATCCAAGAATTTCTTGGAAATCTAAAACTAATCATAGTCTGCACGCTATCCTCATCTGTAATCATAAAGTCGTTTCGGCTTCCTTTACGTATATACCTCAGACGAAATAAATGAGCACTCATCAGTATATTCACCAGCGGGTCCAAAATACAGTATGTCAGTAAAGCATTATCCGGCATAAGCAATAGCCCCTTCCCGGAAGCTCAGAATACATTAAAACTAACAAAGCAAGCTGAGCTGACCGAAAAGCCACAGATGCGTGTTCTGTCCATCAAAATACAAAAAGGAGTAGAAGACAGAACATTCCAAATACGCAAAATTACACTACCGAGTAAACATGAAGGCTATTAAATAATTATTACGAATGGAAAACTAAAGCAGGCATCTCTCCTATATAATAGGAGGAAGTGTCTGGCTATATATATATATATATATATATATATATATATATATATATATATATATATATATATATATATATATATATATATATATATATATATATATATATATATGCCCATATATATATATATATATATATATATATATATATATATATATATATATATATATATATATATATGCCCATATATATATATATATATATATATATATATATATATATATATATATATATATATATATATATATATATATATATACTGTATATTTATGAATATATATATATATATATATATATATATATATATATATATATATATATATATATATATATATATATATATATATATATATATATAGATAGATAGATAGATAGATAGATAGATAGATGGATAGACGGATAGATGGATACATATATATAAGATAAATTTGCACATTTAGACGTTTTTTTCATATTAAAATAAGCCATATATTTTTTATACATTAATGTCTGGATTCTCTTAACGACCTCGGGATCAGAGCCCCACGCAAAATCACGCAAATACAAGAACTTGTGACCGGCCAGGAGTCGAACCCTGGTCCTGCAATCTTGTATAGACGGTTAATTACCACTTGGATATATATATATATATATATATATATATATATATATATATATATATATATATATATATATATATATATATATATCTCCGATCACGCTTAGTGGCACTGCCAGACATATGAATACTTGGTCTCTCTTCGTCTCTCGGGTAAGGTGAAGAATGGTCATACCTTGGGTAGAAGCCCCCCCCCCCCCCCCCCTGAGGTACAATCACAAACTACAATTACCATGTTGTATCGGGTGCGAAGTCATTAATTTGTACGTGAATATATATAATTTTGACGGGTCTCGTACACTAGTATTTCTGTAATCATAACTATACGCGTTAACCCTATTGATTTCAACCCAGCATTTCCACTGTCATTTTGACTTGAAGTTAAATTATGTGTGAAACCTACCATTAGGTTTAGATTCTTTCTTCCTCAGCCAAGTCCTAGGTTTAAATTCGGTTAACCCCAACCTATACCTATAGGGCTGTAAGCACAAGAGCTCGTGTCACATGCATGGTGGGGTAACCTAAAAATAAAAAAGTTCATGGTTAAATTCTCTCAACCCTCGCCCACTTGGAAATAATTTTCTTTTAAAACCAACCTACGCCTCATATGTAGTAGGTTTTTCAGAGCACCAACCACCCGTTGAGTTACTACTGCTAGACTTATTGGGTACTTTGACAGGCCAGACATTACTACAGTGGACCCCTCTCTCTGGGTACCGCTAATTTTTCCTTTGCTAACACTTACGCCGAATAGTCTTTCCACATTCTCCCCTGTCCTCATACACCAGATGACAATGAGATTATCAAACAATTCTTCTTAGCTCAAGGGGTTAACCCCTGCACTGAAATTATTCAGTGGCTACTTTCTTCTTGATAAGGGTAAAAGAGAGACTTTAGCCATGGTAAGCAGCTTTTCTAGGAGATGACTCCAAAATAAGACCATTGTTCTCTAGACTTGAGTAGTGTCATAGCTTCTGTGCCATGGTCACCCGCTGCTTGGGGTAGAGTTCTCTTGCTTGAATGTAAACCAAGGCACACTATTCTTGTTTATTTGAAGTTTTTATAGTTTATATATGAAAGATCTATTTTAAAGATGTTACGGTTTATTCTAATTGTTTAATACATTATTGTAGGTTAATTATTTTTTTATTTCCTTTCGTCAATAAGCTATTTTCCCTGTCAGAGAACTTGGGCTTATAG
Organism: Palaemon carinicauda; assembly: GCF_036898095.1. Classification (NCBI taxonomy): domain Eukaryota; kingdom Metazoa; phylum Arthropoda; class Malacostraca; order Decapoda; family Palaemonidae; genus Palaemon; species Palaemon carinicauda. Next base: position 88,974,105 of record NC_090736.1, read on the forward strand.
TACCCTGCTCTTACAGGTATAGGTGTAGCTTAGATAATAATAATAATAATAATAATAATAATAATAATAATAATAATAATAATAATAATAATAATAATAATAATAATAATAATAATAATAATAATAATGTTAGACTCTTTAAACCCGAAAAAATTCTCTGGTTGAATTCTCATAACCCCAAGCTATGCATAGGGTTAAATTTTCTCAATACAAATTCGCTCCTAAGGTTCGATTCTGACAGTACTCGGAATTTTCGTCCACGGACAGTTGGTCCCTAGGTGATTGGTCTCCTGACAGTTATATGAAAATTTATATTATTAACAGTCAAGTAGGTAATTACTTAGGAAAAAAAGGTATTAACAGAAAATTCATAATGTTAACAGTCAACCAGGTAATTACTTCAGTGTTAGTCATGTTCATTCATCAAAGAATTTGTAAGATTGAAGAGATTCAAACTTTAAAGGACTGCTTTTTTGTGAAGGTAAGACTTCATGAATATAATATTAATTGCCACATATTTTCTGTTCATTAATAAAATCATGAAATTATATACAGCTTTACATTAAGTAAATATATATATATATATATATATATATATATATATATATATATATATATATATATATATATATATATATAATTTTTGTTGCATGGAGTTTGTTACTATACGTGGGGGTAACGATATCTTCCATTTTGTTGTATATCTCGCTCTACACCTCACTGATGACAGAACCTGATTAAGCTTGTATTTCCATGAATTATTTTGTTTGAATTTTTACAACCTTCTCGTCCTGAACCTGTTGTATATAAACTCGCTATCTGTTTAAATAAAGTTAGTTGCATTCACCTCACCTCCCAGTTACAACCTAATGGCTCAATCTCACATTAGTGATCCCAGAGTGAGCAGCTTCCTCCCGCTTTCCCTATCACTGCCATGTCTTACTGTTTGATGATGCTGCCCTCAGACCCTGACTCTCCTATCAATGCCACTCCCATGAAACTACCGCCCTTCAGCAGTATGTTACCATTTGCTTAGTTTCAGCTTGCAGAGGTCCAATTCCGCATCTAGGGTGTGACTCACTCAAGTACCAAACCAGACTATGTTCTCGCAGCAATCCCTGAGGATACATTCCCGGAAATCTCCAAATAACATCGCGATAAAGGAGACACCCCAATAGCATATGACGCCATAAAAACAGACCTGCTGGAGCAAAACTCGCCATTGCCAAATGCCCATATAGCAAAAATTTTCAAGCTCTCTCAACAACCAGTGTGGAACCAAAAGACTATGATCACCCTAAGGGAAATGACCAGTATCGCTCGCCTACAGCCTGCTACAGACAGCTACCCCTTGTAAGATGAACTCATTGCGTGCCCTTTGGGTAAGACACTTGCCAAAACATGTACACACTGCCATAACTGATGTCGACATTTTGCCCATGAAGGACCTAATGACCAAAGTCAATGCCCTTATGGGAAGCTACTTCCCTACTTTCAAGACTTCCATCAATTTCGCCACTCCTGACGAAGAAGATAACTATTCAACATCAATTGAAGCTGATATGATTTCGGCAGGACAAATAAGCCTATCCCATGACTTGCCATAGTAGCGACAAAGTCGCCCACCACCCACCACTCGCTCACTCACTAACCAACGACCTCTACAGACACTTACTGATGCCCATTGGCCGCAGTTATGCTATTACTTATAAGGATTCAAGGCTTATGTGAAGAAAATTGCGAGTGGTTGTAAGTGGCCAAAAAACGTGTAAGTAGCCCATCATTTATGGCGGTGGCTTCCCCTGTCACTAATAGTCCCTTTATACATGATGTAGGTATGAGCGTGCGATTCTTGGTAGACAGGGGTACTCTCAAGGACATGATATAGTCTGTTTAAGTCTGCCGACGTCCGTCTGGTAACTGACAACGGATTTGCGATACCCACCTACAGTTTCGAAAACCTCACATTATTGTTTGGAAGAGCCAAATATAATTAGAACTTTCTTGTTGATAACGTGACATTGCCAATTCTTGCTGTGGATTTCCTCTCATATTTCGACCTCATGGTTGATGTCACTCACTGACGGTTAGTCAACGCAGACTCTTACTCGTCAACACTTCTTCAACCCTCCCCCTAAATCCATCGCTCTCCACATCAGCGCACCAATGGATGCCTATGCCACCCTCCTCATGTTGTACTAGTAAGTTTTCCATACAAAACTTTGCCAAATGCCCACGGTTTCCACAAAAAATGGTATTTATTACCGTATCAAGATAACATGGGTTCCTGTGTTTGCCGGATTCAGGCATCTGGCACCAGATCATTTGGCAGCCACTAAACAGAAGTTTGCAGAAATGGAAGAAATGGGCCTTTGCCAAAAGGTCTCAAACCTATGGTCGTCCACTTACACCCCCCCCCCCCTGAAGAAACATGACTCTCTGCGCCTGTGTGGGGATTAGAGGAATCTGGACACGCAGACAGAACCGGATCATTATCCCTTCCCAAACATTGCCGATGTGACCTATATGAACAAAGCAAAGGTTTTCTCCATGCTCAACCTCCTGAAGGGATATTATCAGGTACCCATGAACCCAAAAGACATCCCTAAAATTGCTATCACCACCTCTTCAGTATGTACACCTTCAATTACTCCTGGCTTGGCCTTCACAATGCTAGGGCAACTTTTCAATACCTTCTGGATGGCATCTTGGGTGACCTACCCATCTGTGTACGTTACGTGGATGACATACTTGTGTTCTCTTCCAACAAAAAGGATCGTGGTCAATAACCTTAGATGTCAGGATGCCAGAAAACCTCAAATCAATTAATCAATAAATCCTCACAAGAAGAACACCTACAACAGAATGACCTTTTAGTCTGGTACAAGTGTACCTTCAGCGCCAATGAAGTATCGTTTTTAAGGCAGCCCATGACTCCTGATTGAGTCCACACCCTCCCTAAGAAGGTAGTAGCCGTTCAAAATTTCCCCAAGCCCTCAACCTTCAAAGCATTGCAAGAACTCATGGGCACAATCAACTATTAATACCTTTTTCTTCCAGCACTTCCCCTCCTATAAGCCTTCCTTAAGGGCAATCCAAAAGACCTGAAGTGGGGTCCCTCCAAAAAGCGGACTTCTGTAACACAAAGGATGCCCTATTAACTGCTGCTCCTCTCACTTTCCCGTGCCACATGCCCCTCTCCTTCCCTCCACCAATGCCAGTGACATCACTATTGGTGCAATACTCGAGCAGGTGATTAACGGCTCGCCCCTCCCATTGGCCTTCTTCAGTAGAAAACTGTCCAAGGTAGAATCCAGTTACTCTACCTTCAACTGCAAATTGCTGATGGTACATTTGGCTGTCCGTCACTTTCCCAACTTCTTGAAATGTACGTCCTTCATCATTTGCATGGACTATATGCCTCTGGTGAACACTTTCACTGAATATTATGAAGCCTGGTCCACTTGTCAACACCGACATCTCTCCACCATGACTGACAAATGCACCTATCTAGACATCCCAGGGAAAATTAATCCTGTTGCCAATGCCCTGCCAAGAAACACATTGGCTCCTATTCACCTGGGATTGGATTGCAACACCTTGGCAGATGCCCAACGAGTAGATCCAGAGTACCAAGCATGCAGGAGACGACTCCATCCCCACCCTCCTCTGTGACATCAGCATAGGTAGATCACGACCATGGATCCCTGCTCCCATGCGCCGGCAGGTGTTTGATTTCATTTCATGGCCTCTTACATCCCTCGCGCCGATCTACTGCATAGCTACTGAAGACGAAGTTCATTAGGCAGGGCATAACTAAGGATGCTAATGATTGGATCTGTGCCTATACTTCCTGTCAGACTTCAAAAGTACATCGACACATGGATTCAAGAGTGGGCACCTTTCCTTAACCTCAGCGTCACTTTGCTCACATTCACGTCCCTTACTCCTATCACAAGGACATTGTTACCTGTCTATCATCATTGACTGCTCCGCTCACTGGCCTGAAGCCATTCCCTTGAAAACTGCAACGTTTGCCTCATGTACATCTGCCTTACTCTCAGGGTGGATAATGTGATTTGGTATCCCTAAACAAATTACTTCTGGAAGGGGCACATTTTCACCTCTCAACTGTGGAGATTAGAGAATCTCCTGGGAATACCCCAAAATCAAACAACCTTCTACCACGCTGCTGCTAACAGAATGGTTAAACATTTTCATCTCACCTCAGAGCAGCTTTGATGTCTTGCTGCAAGGACTCCAACTGGTTTACTCAGCTTCCTTGGGTCCTCCTTGGAATAGGAACCACTTCTAAAGACACTCTGGAAGTTTCAGCAGCTAAAAGTGTATGGCGACCTGTTGGTCGTCCGAGCCCAATTGTTTCCCTCTGCAACCTCCTCCAACAACCTCCAGTGCCTGCGTCACATTGTGGGAAAATTTACTCCATGCTGCCACACTAACAAGATCCCAGCTAAGCAGCACTTACCGATAGATTTACACTCTGCAACGAACGTTTTCCTGTGCAAAATAGCGTGTTATCTGTAATTTGATGAAAAAAAAATGGCATTTACATTAATTGAATTACAAAATTACTTCAAAATCAATCTGATACATTAGCATTATGGTGATATATCTAGCAGATGAAAAAATCTGCATAAGTATTGAACAGCAGATTGAGGAAAAACTAGCAACATGTGAACATTCCTACTACTCGATTTGAAAAGAAGTTAAAGGATGATCTTGATTTTACCTCTAAATGAACCTCTTTGAGGTGCCACTGATCAATTCAGTGATCGTAACAAGAATCATTTCACACTAAATCTTGGCAAACGTAATCAATTCCATAACTACCACGGGATTCTCAGTTACCTCTCTAAGCCTGCAATTCCCCTAGACATTTTCAGCAACTTGCTTTGAAGTGCTTCTATACCAATAATATTTTTCTACATTAGCTTGTAAATTTGAATGAAATAGCCGTAAATATATAGGAGAAATTAAGATGACAAGGTTATATATATATATATATATATATATATATATATATATATATATATATATATATATATATATATATAAATATATATATATATATATATATATATATATATATATATATATATATATATATATATATATATATATATTTATATATATATATATACATATATATATATATATATATATATATATATATATATTTATATATATATATATATATATATATATATATATATATATATATATATATATATATATATATATATATATATATATATATTGTGTGTATGTATACATGTATATATATATATATATATATATATATATATATATATATATATATATATATATATATATATATATATATATATATGTGTGTGTGTGTGTGTATATATATATATATGATGTGTGTATGTATACATATATATATATATATATATATATATATATATATATATATATATATATATATATATATATATATATATATATATATATATATGTGTGTGTGTGTGTGTGTGTGTGTGTGTGTGTATGATGTGTGTATGTATACACACACACACACACATATATATATATATATATATATATATATATATATATATATATATATATATATATATATATATATATATATATATATATGTATATATATATATACACACAGACATTTATAGATATGTATGTAGGTGTGTGCTCGCGAACAAACGTACAAGCTGTTTTCAATACCACTTACAAAATGTTATCATTAATTATAGACATAACGTTATCTGCAGTCAGAGGCCGCGCTTGGTCGGCAGTAACATACTTGGAAAAACTAGTCAGGTATAGAAGAATTTCGAAAATGGCGATAAACTAACGTTTTGTAACTTTTTGAACATGACAAATCATACTGAAATAGAAGGATAACGAATAGAACAGGTTTGAGAGAGAGAGAGAGAGAGAGAGAGAGAGAGAGAGAGAGAGAGAGAGAGAGAGAGAGAGAGAGAGAGAGAGTCATGAATATTTACCCATATATTTTAAAGGGAAAATGTTAATCAAAATGCACTACGGAAGAGTGCAGCAAAACATCCATCAAGACAATGCCATTAAACGTATTTTATAGCTACATAGCTTTTGGTATTCATCGGATATGCTTTAACCATTCCATTTGAACTCGGTGATTTGTTATACAATTATTTCACATCCACGCATGACGTTTACTCCATTATTTCTGGATTATGTTTCTGTTGTATTTCTTGCTATTTTTTTTTGCGTGAAATATTTACACATCCAATAAACAATAGAAGCAAGAACTCATGGTTTTCACTTTACCATTTTATAATGCCAGATATTATCTGCCTCCAACTCATTTGTCTTTAGTGCGTGTGTTTGTAGGTGATATAGAGTTATGCATGCATTATGTGTATATATTATCATCATCAACCGTTGCTTGTCCTCCGCAAGACACAGGCCTGATACGCCCCTCCACATGCGTCTTTATGACATACAGTATCATCTGCAAACACCAACTGACTCACCTCCTACTCATGATCACTCTCATCTATCCCCAAACACTGGAGCATTCACCTCTCACAACTTCATCGACAAATTATACAACCTTGGCAGCTTCACACATCCGTCTCAGTCTCACTTTCACTCGAAACAACTTGCTCACTTCATTTCCTATGCTAACACACCCTTCACTGCTTCAGTAAAATCTCTTCACTGCTTGCATCATCATCCTTATCTTCATCATCTCTTCCTAGGGCTATCGATGCAAAAGGCCCAGATTTCACTAGCCGTCTCTATCTTGAGATTTTAATTCAAAACTGGACCATTCACCATTACTTCACGCTTCATAGTTTCCAGCCATGTAGGCCTGGGGCTTCCAACTCTTTTAGTGCTTTGTGGATCCCAGTTAAACATTTGGTGAACTAATCTCTCTTGGAGTGGGCAATTAGCATACGCAAACCATCTCCATCTATCCTTCACCATAATCTCATTGACATGTGGGACTAAAGTAATCTCTAGTATAGTCTATATTCTACACTTGTCCTGCAATTTAACTCCAAATATCCTTCAGAGGGATTTGTTCTCAAATATACTAAATCTGTTGGAGATTGTTTCATTGTTATACCATGACCCATGTCCATACAGAAACACCCGTAACCTCAGACGAACTGATTTCCAAATTTAACTTAACCTAGACATAGTCTGATATCCTTTTTTTCAATCTTTCACTAAAATCTAATTCCAAAGACCCTGTATTGGAGATCATAATTACTGAAGGCTTAAATGATATTACCTCATTAATCATTTCTCCTTCCAATGATATTTCATTTTCTATTGCAGATTCCGTTCTCATCATCTGTCTTTCTTCTATTTACCTTAAGCCTAACCTCCTGTGATACTTCACGCATTCTAGAAAGAAAACACTACAAAAACAGTGGTGTTTTGCTAATAATGACAGAATCATTAGCATATTCTAGATCAGATACTTTCCTATTACTAATCCAGTCCAATACTTCTCCACAATCAGTGACTGTTCTATACTTTAAAAAATCCATGAGAAGGATAAACCACATAGGTGACAACACATTCCCTTGGAGTACTCCGCTGTTCACTGGAAATTAATTTAATACGATTCCACTAACATTAACTTTGCACTTGCTATGCTCAAGAACAAACTTCAAATTCACACTTTTAAGAGGAATTCCATAATAACGGAGGACTCGCCACAAAATTGGCCTGTGCACACTACAAAAAGCTGTTGCATAGTCCACAAATGCCATCACAAGTGATTTCCTATATTTTATGCATTGATGTACAATAAGTCTCAAAAAGAACATTTAGTCAGTACAACTTCTACATTGTCTAAGCTCTGTTTGGTCATCTCGTGGCTTTTCATCTATCTTTCTCTCTAGTTTCTTTAGAATAAGCATACTATATATTTTCATGACAATTGACGTAAGTGTGATGCTCATGTAAATTGCAATCAGTCAGGTCTCATTTTTCACAATTCACACAGACATTCCTAACACTCATTCATCAGATTTTGCCTATTCATATAACATTCTACAAAATAATATCGTAAGTATTCTGGGGGGCCCTTCATTTTCTGCCAGTATCATCTCAGCAGTTATCGTAACGTTTTTTTTATTAATAGTAGTTTCGACTTCAAACACACTGAATTCATTCATGGGCATATCAAGGTCTATTAGCCTTAGGTACATCAATAAAATTATTCCCTTTGTATTTCCTATTCTTGGCCTCACTACAGTGTTCCATCTAACGTTGTCTTTCTCTATGTTGGGTATATGCTTCTTCTTCTTTGCCCCAGTAGATATTTCATTAATAATTCTATGAGTAATTCTTACACCATAGCCACTCCCTGAATTCAGAGCTTTGTTGCCATCGTCTACTTTTCTGTCTAAAT
>NC_090736.1:88990020-88997520 GCF_036898095.1 Palaemon carinicauda
ATATATATATATATATATATATATATATATATATATATATATATATTTAATTACCATAGTCAAAGAAGTTGGAAGGAGGTTTTGTTTTCGCAATAATTTGTGTGTGTTTGTTTGTAGAGAGCTTCCTGACTACAATTTTAATCGTAGAGTAATGAAACTTGCATGGATTACCTTACGTCATAAGCTGTAATTGGTTAAATTCTGGCAGGTCAGGGTCACGGTCAAGCAAAATATCCAAATCCCGTAATCAGCCATAAGTTTGGCTATTGTTGCCACAAAGCGGAGGAGGTATGCGCTCTACTGATGCCCTTTTAGTTTTAATCATGTTTTTAAGTAAACTGAGGGCAAGACTCCAGCAGAACAGCATTGACTGTTAGTAACGATGACATGAGATTCGTGGAAATATGTGTCAGAAGTGTTAGAGAGAGAGAGAGAGAGAGAGAGAGAGAGAGAGAGAGAGAGAGAGAGAGAGAGAGAGAGAGAGAGAGAGAGAGTGTGTGTTGATCTCCAGCGTTCGTTTGTCTTACTAATGATGGTTATGTATGAGAATGTATGTTCTCTTTTAGTGTTTTTTGGCACCTCTTGTTAGTGCTCCTTAGCGCTTCAGACAAAATATTTATTCCTGTTGAAACCTCCACAGCACCATGGAAGTAAATTAGTATGAGAATGGTGATATCACTCTATTTTAGTGTATATATTATTTGTGCATTTGTTTTCTTATAAATTCCTTGTTATGCCAATTCTCCGAGTATGTTTAATCTAAGAAGCAGTTCTGCTACCGAATCGGTTATAATAATGCAATCTTGATTTCAAGATCGGATTAGCCTACTCTTTTATTTCATTTAACTTTTTGTGTATGGAAATCCACGCCAATTGATGAATGTTAAGGTCAAAGGCCAAGGTCAAGGTCAAGCAAAATGTTGGTAGATAAGCTGCCACGGAGGAGGTCTGCGCTCTACTGACTGCCAATCTAGCTTTTAGCATATAACATATATAAAGGACAAAGGCCTTAGACATGTCCTTCTAATCCCATCTCTTAATGGCCTTTCTATAGCTCGCATCAATGTTTGTGTTGTAGTTGTTGTTATTTGCTAAGCTACAGATCATAGCCGGAAAAGATGAGTGCTTTAAGTACAAGGGCTCCAACAGGGGAAATAGCCCAGTGAGGAAAGGAAATAAATAAACTGCAAGGGAAGTTATTAACAATTATTTTTTTTAAGAATAGTAACACTAGAATAAATCTTTCATATGTAAACTATGAAAACTATACAGAAATAAGAAAAAGACAAACAATATAGAACAGTGAGCCCGAGTGAACCCCCAAGCAAGAGAACTCTAACCAAAGACAGTGGAAGACCAAGGTACAGAGACTATGGCACTACCCAAGACTAGAGAGCAATGGTGTGATTTTGGAGTGGCCTTCTCATAGAAGAGCTGCTTAACATGGCTAAAGAATCCCTTCTACCCTTACCAAGAGGAAAGTAGCAACTTAACAATTACAGTGCAGTAGTTAACCCGTTGTCTCTCAATGGTATTCTAATCAGTATTCTTGCCACAGAGCACCAAGTTGTGAATAGCTATGTTCTAAGCCTTTTGTAAGGTTTCAAGTTTCTGATGCATAACTTAATACTGGTAGGACCATCTGACTGAATACATTGTTTTAGAGAAAGGGACACACACACACACACACACACACACACACACATATATATATATATATATATATATATATATATATATATATATATATATATATATATATATGTATATATATATATATATATATATATATATATATATATATATATATATATATATATATATATATATATGCATCATCCCTCCCTCAAGCATTTCTACCTCAAGGGATTCTGAACTTTAGCTAAATATTTCCAATTTTCGTATATATTCGTATATAACTCAATATAATAAAATTGATAAAAGATAACATATTTATCAATTCTTAACCAATCTATTCTTATTGTGTTATGGAGGAAACAAAGATTGACCAATAGAGTCTATTATTGTTACGTAAAGGAAGTAAAAAGATGTTGTTAACGTTTTTCCATTCTGCACTGGAAGTGGTGCTCGGTGATTCAAAAGAAAAAGAACGGCCATATTACAAGGTATCTGACCCTAAGAGAAAACTATTTCGTGTCTCATTTCAAACAATTCTTATCTTCTTCACATTAGATCAATCTCAAGGTTAAGAACAGTACCTATAGATATATGGGGCAAGGAAATTTTAAGAAAAATATGAATATTAAGAGGATCCATCTGTTCTTGAACCGGCCCCACTACTTAATACCAACTGAGTGGTAACGTCCCTGACTGGTGATCGCTAGACTGGGGCAAGGTTTAAACAACTCCCATTCTATAAACTTTGGACTGGGGTTCATGTCCCACTAAAACTCGTTAGTTCCTTTGGTAGCTGCAACCTGCCATCCTTGTGAGCTAAGGATGGGGGGTTGGGGGATGTTATAGGTCTATCTGGCGAGTCCTCAGCAACCATTGCTTGGCTCTTCTTGGTCCTAGCTTTGGTGGAGAGGGGCTTGGGCACTGATCTTGTGTATATATGGCCAGTCTCTAGGGCCTTGTCCTGCTTGATAGGGCAATGGCACTGACCCTTGCCACTGCCATCCATGAACAGCCTTTAAACATTTTAACCTCCTTAAACTCCATGACGAACTGTATAATATTACAAGGAATTTTAAGCAAAATATGAAAATTAAGAGAACTCACCTTAGAACCGGTCCCCCCTCCCAAAGCAGAACCCTCCTACTCCAAGCCTCTTATTGAACTAAAATAGTTCACGGAAAATTTGAATTAAATAATAAAATTAAAAAGAACCCCCTTTGACCCAGCCTCAACTCCCAAGACAAAACCAGACCTGCTCCTAGGAGACGAACTGTAACATTTCACAGAAGTTTTAAGCAAAGTATGAAAATTATTACGACAACCCAAACCCTCTTTTCAAAGCTCCACCCCCACCCCACCCCACCTTCCAAGTGCCATCCCCACCACTGTTAAAATTGGTTGCGATGACAGACCATTCAATTTAGCAGGGCCAGTATTAATTGCATTCTCTTGGACTTGTCCCATGTTTCCGTCAGAAAGAATTGCCAGACTGACATAGACTGAACACTGAAATAGGAGGAAAGTCAATTACTCTACAAAGGCACATGCACAGAAGAGAATTAATTTATTTTTGTTGTTATTATTGATAATATTTCAGTAGGAGACCCTTTTTTAGGCAAGCTTGATTGAAGATCATGGCTGCCACTGTGGTGTTAACTTTAAAAGACAAAGTGTCCCTATTATTGTTATTATAATTATCTAATCAATTAATAATAATAATAATAATAATAATAATAATAATAATAATAATAATAATAATAATAATACTCGGAACATAGTCTGTATTAGATTAGACTGTTTTAAAGATGAGGTTTAGGCATCTATAACCTCACAACCAAAAGGGTAACTACTGACCATCCCTCTGCCACACGGGAAAAACAAGACTCCTATCTAATTGAAAACTCTAGATTAATCACTCTGAACTATACTCGATTTGTTTTTAATGAGGCGGATTTGCGCTTGTACCCTTTTAGATCGGAAAAATTTCCTGCTATCTGATTTGTTAGGATTATCTTGTCCAACCAATCAGCGAGCAGGAATCTTTTCCGTGCGGAACGGGCACCTCTGCCAGTTGTTGCAAATCTGCCTCACTAAAAAGATTTGACTATAAGTTTTGCACCTTGATTAGGATTCAATTGGTTCTATATTTCACAGGAAATTAATCAAAATTGCCGTGTTATTAAAAGCCCCAGACCTTTTAAACTGGGATTTCAAGAGTACCATGATATTATTATTATTATTATTATTATTATTATTATTATTACCATCCAAGCCACAACCCTAGTTGGAAAAGCAAGATGCTATAAGCCCAGGGGCTCCAACACGGAAAAATAGCCCAGTGAGGAAAGGAAATAAGGAAATAAATAAATGAAGAGAACAAATTAACAATAAATCATTCTAAAATAAGAAACAACGTCAAAACAGACATGTCATATAATAAACAATCAACAACATCAAAAACAAATATGTCATAAATAAACTATAAAAAGACTATGTACGCCTGGTCAACAAAAAAGCATTTGCTCCAACTTTGAACTTTTGAAGTTCTACTGATTCTACCACCCGATTAGGAAGATCATTCCACAACTTGGTCACAGCTGGAATAAAACTTCTAGAGTACTGCGTAGTATTGAGCCTCGTGATGGAGAAGGCCTGGCTATTAGAATTAACTGCCTGCCTTGTATTACGAACAGGATAGAATTGTCCAGGGAGATCTGAATGTAAAGGATGGTCAGAGTTGTGAAAAATCTTATGCAACATATATAATGAACTAATTGAACGACGGTGCCAGAGATTAATATCTAGATCAGGAATAAGAAATTTAATAGACCGTAAGTTTCTGTCCAACAAATTAAGATGAGAATCAGCAGCTGAAGACCAGACAGGAGAACAATATTCAAAACAAGGTAGAATGAAAGAATTAAAACACTTCTTCAGAATAGATTGATCACCGAAAATCTTGAAAGACTTTCTCAATAAGCCTATTTTTTGTGAAATTGAAGAAGACACAGACCTTATATGTTTCTCAAAAGTAAATTTACTGTCGAGAATCACACCTAAAATTTTGAAAGAGTCATACATATTTAAAGAAACATTATCAATACTGAGATCCGGATGTTGAGGAACCACCGTCCTTGACCTACTTACAATCATACTTTGAGTTTTGTTAGGATTCAACTTCATACCCCATAATTTGCACCATGCACTAATTCTAGCTAAATCTCTATTAAGGGATTCACCAACCCTAGATCTACATTCAGGGGATGGAATTGATGCAAAGAGAGTAGCATCATCTGCATATGCAACAAGCTTGTTTCCTAGGCCAAACCACATGTCATGTGTATATAGTATGAAAAGTAATGGGCCAAGAACACTACCCTGTGGAACACCGGATATCACATTCCTATAATCACTATGGTGCCCATCAACAACAACTCTTTGAGATCTATTACTTAAAAAATCAATAATAATGCTAAGAAACGACCCACCCACTCCCAACTGTTTCAGTTTGAAAACAAGGGCCTCATGATTAACAGGTCAAAGGCAGCACTAAAATCAAGGCCAATCATACGAACTTCCCGACCACAATCAAGGGATTTCTGTACAGCATTGGAGATTGTAAGAAGGGCATCACATGCTCCAAGGCCTTTACGAAAACCAAATTGCAAACTAGGGAGTAGATGATTACCTTCAGCAAACCTATTAAGACGTTTTGCCAGAAGACGTTCAAAAACTTTAGATAATATGGGAGTTATGGAAATTGGGCGGAAATCAGTGGGACTTGAGCTACCACAAACACATTTACATAGAGGAGTAACATTTCCAATTCTCCAACTAGTGCTAAAAGCTCATCTTCTTGCTAACTTGCGCAAAATAACAGATAACTTTGGAGCTAAGAAATCTGCTGTCTTTATAAAAAACAAAGGAAAAATACCATTTGGGTCAACACCTCCATAAGCTTCAAGGTCCATCAACAGAGCTTTAATCTCACGAGATCGAAAAGCTAAACTAGTTAGTTTAGCCTCAGGAAAACAGGAATGAGGAAGTTCAAGTTTTTCATTACTCTGTTTACTGTCAAAAACATCAGCCATAAGGGTTGCCTTTTCCTTTGGACAGTGAGTGACTGAGCCATCTGGTTTAAGTAAAGGAGGAACTGTTGCATCTACACCAAAGAGTGCAGATTTAAAGGTAGACCACCATTTATGTTCCTGAGTTGTACCAGAAAGTGTTTCTTTTATGGTTAAATTGTACTCCTTTTCAGTTGAGGCATAAACTCTCTGAGCAAAAGCTCGAAGCTGAGTATAGTTGTTCCAGGTCAAATCTGATCTGTTACCCTTCCAAAGTTGATAGGCCTCCTGCTTCTCCAAAAAAGCACGTCTACAATCATCATTGAACCACGGTTTGTCCTTCACTCGGTACCTTAGCACACGAGAAGGGATACGCCTATCAATTATGTTGACTAGATTCTCATTCAAAGGGACAACAGGATCTACACTATTATATAATTGTGACCAATTCAAGCACAAAAGATCATGTAAAATCCCATTCCAGTCTGCTTGGGATTACATATAAATTTTACAAGAATATGATATATCAGGGACAGGCTGCTCAGTCTTCACTAATAATGAAATCAAGGCATGATCAGATGTCCCGACTGGAGAACCAACCTTACCAGTTATAACGCCAGGAGAGTCAGTGTATACAAGGTCCAAGCAATTACCAGACCTGTGAGTAGCTTCATTTATGATTTGCTCACAGCCTGATTCAGAGGCAAAGTCTAAAGCTCTTAAGCCATGGCAATCGGTAGGAGAGATAGAACTTAACCACTCCCTATGGTGAGCATTAAAATCACCAACAAAGACAAAAGAAGCCTTTCTATCATCTTCTTGTATCTTAGCCATAATGGTAAGAAGACAATCGAAGATAGAATCATCCATGTCTGGATTCCGGTAGATCGAACATAAATAAAAGTTTTTATGCCTGCCACAAACTTTTATTACCTGAATCTCATGACATCCACATTGATAGCAGGACTTATGAGAAGCAGGGTACTCGGTCCTAATATACACCGCCATTCCCCTGGCCCTAGGGATGGCATCACGTTTCAACATTGTTGGCTTCTTAAAACCAGTTATAAGGAGCTCAGAGGAGTGCCTCATATTAGAAACCAAAGTTTCTGAGCACAAAAGAATATCATACTGTCTGGACGCAACTGTAAGGTCTTGGATATTTGCATGAAGACCACGAATATTGCAATACAGAAGACGACATTGACGAAATCTAGGACGTACTGGTCCCGGATTTCGCTCAATGTCTCCAGACAGCATAAGAATTAATAGAAATAAAAAAGAGACATCATACTTAAAAACTAGATTAACAAGAATTATAACAAAAACAATACGTACAGAATTATAAACAAAGTGATTGATGATACCCATAGACTATAGTAAAAAGTCGGAAAAACTGGTCAACATGGAGGAGCCGATACACCATGCAAGGCTAAATACCCTCCAGGATAGCCACTTCAACTGAAGGGAGGACAGTAAGGATGGTTTTGAGAAGAAAAAGAATCAGAAAAAGGAAAAGACAACCTCTTGATAAACCACCAGGCATCCATGGCCCTTCTATTAAGCCTGCCCAACACACCATTTCAAAAAAACAAGAGGAAGAAAAAAAATAAGATATAATAGTGTGCCTGAGTGTACCCTCAAGCAAGAGAACTCCAACCCAAGACAGTGGAAGACCATGGTACAGAGGCTATGGCACTACTCAAGACTAGAGAACAGTGGTTTAATATTGGAGTGTCCTTCTCCTAGAAGAGCTGCTTACCACAGCTAAAGAGTCTCTTCTACCCTTACCAAG
>NC_090736.1:89002520-89015020 GCF_036898095.1 Palaemon carinicauda
AGTTGTAATGAAAATATATCGCAAGCTTATTCTAAAGAGACTGGAGAAAAAGATTGGTGAAAAGCTGAGAGATGAACACGCAGAATTTAGGAAAGGTAGAAGTTATATTGACCACATTTAACTTTTAAGACATGTGGTACAGCAATGTGTACAATATAGATATCCACTTCTGGTGGTATTTGTGGACTATAAAAAAGTTGTTAATAGTGTGCACCGGTCAATTTTGTGGAGAATCCTGCATTATTATAGAGTTTATCTTAAATACATAAACTTGATTACGTCTGTTCATGAGCATAAGAAGTGGAAAGTTAATGTTAGAGGAGTCCTATCATATTAATTTACAGTAAACGGTGGAGTACTTCAAGGGAAGTTGGTGTCACCTATGTTCTTTATCCTCCTCGTGGATTTTGTAATGCGTAGAACAGTCGGAGATGGTGAAGAAGAATTGGATTGAATTGGTAACAGGATATTAGCTGACCTAGAGTATGCTAGTGATGTTGTCAGTACTAGCAAAACACCACAGGACTTGCAAATCTTGCTATCCAAAATGCATGAAATATAACATGAGGTTGGGCTCAAGTTAAATAGATGAAAGAGAGAGGATGAGAACGCAATATGCAATGGAAGATGAAATATCATTAGAAGGAGAAAGGATTAATGACGTGGGATAATTTCAATTTTTAAGAACTATGATATTTTGAATCTTAGTTTAATGAAAAATTGAAAAAAGCAATTCAGAAAAATTTGGAAATCAAATTGCCTGAAATTACACATAAAAATCAGGACATATATTAGTTTAAAAAGAGAATATTAGGAGTTAAATGGCAGGACAGGATTAGAAATGAAACTATAGGAGAGCTTACTCAAGTGCCATATGTGGATGACATCATGGTGAGGGGAAGATAGAGATGGTTTGTGAATGCTCTTCGCACTCCCCAAGAGAGATTAGTTCACCAATAATTTCAACTTGCTCCACAAGGCACTAGAAGAGTTGGAAGACCCAGGCCTATATAACTGAGTACTATGAGGCGTGAAGTAGATGATGATGAATGGAGCAGTATTGATTTAAAAGCTCAAAATAAAGAATACTGGCGAAATCTAACCGAGGCCTTTTGCGTCATAAGCGTAGGAGGACATAATGATAATGATAATGATATAAATATATATATATATATATATATATATATATATATATATATATATATATATATATATATATATATATACATATATATATATATATATATATATATATATATATATATATATATATATATATATATATACATGTATATATATATATATATATATATATATATATATATATATATATATATATATATATATACATGTATATATATATATATATATATATATATATATATATATATATATATATATATATATATATATACCCTGTATATATATATATATATATATATATATATATATATATATATATATATATATATATATATATATATATATATATATATATATATATATGTATATATATGTATATATATACATATATACAGTATATATATCTATATATATATATATATATATATATATATATATATATATATATATATATATATATATCATATATACATAGTGTATGTGACCCTCCAAAAATGACAGGCTAAATATTTAGATATACTGTATATGCACAATGTGATTCAACCCTCCCAACCCTCTTCCCTTTTCCTAACTACACCACGCTAAGTTGGGAAATTTTTAGGAGATTGTAGTTTTCCGAGTGGTTGCCGTTTACTGTGACAGGAATATATATATATATATATATATATATATATATATATATATATATATATATATATATATACATATATATATATATATATATATATATATATATATATATATATATATACATATATATATATACATATATATATATATATATATATATATATATATATATATATATATATATATATATATATATATATATACATATATATATATACAGTATATATATATATATATATATATATATATATATATATATATATATATATATATATATATATATATATATATATATATATATATATATTAGAGAGAGAGAGAGAGAGAGAGAGAGAGAGAGAGAGAGAGAGAGAGAGAGAGAGAGAGAGAGAGAGAGAGAGAGAGAGAGAGAGAGAGAGAGAGAACAGTGGGTACACACGGGACAAGAACAGACAAAGAGGTCACAATTAGAAGTGCTGAGACAAACTCTGGTCTTAGAGCGAGGAGAGGGGAACACGGTGAATAATTGAATGTCCACAAAGACTTTATATAGAGCCAAAGAGAGGTGAGATGGTGGAATAAGTAAGCATGAAAGAGATGCTAGCTGGAGATTGAATGAATGAAAAGAAGAAGAAGAAGAAGAAGAAGAAGAAGAAGAAGAAGAAGAAGAAGATGGAATGGAGGCAAGTATTAATAACATAACAGATATAAACCGCTGAAGTCTGAAAGCATCCTAGATAGAGGTCACTATGGAAATAAAATTGTATTGTTTTCTTCATGCAGCATCACTAATTAGGATAATTATTAATAACTGTCAAAATTATTGGTATTACACAAACAATTTCTGCATGATCTCATGACACATTTGGGAAATACACAGATGCGGAGAAAATAGTACAAATTCCCCAAAACAAAGGAAAATGGGATAGGGCATACTACCTTTGAATGAGAAAAAAAAAAACAATACAAAAACAATATATGCCTCTACTTACAGATATTGACAAAGAAAAATTATGAAAAATCTATCTAAATGCAACTGCGAAAAAAAAAAAATTTACTCCTAATGATAATCAATATACTAGATTACTGAAGCACTAAAATACAGATATTTTACGTTTCCCTTGGTCCACATTTTCAGAAAATGAATCTGGATGTAGGGATATCTCAGGTGCATCATTAAACTACTTTGTAGAGTTGTGGTGTCCTGTTGGTAACGTCCTTGCCCAACGATTGCTAGGAAAAGATTCGAGTCCTGCTAAAACTGGTAAGTTCTTTTCGTCGTAACGATGGGGGTTTGGGGGAGTCTATAGGTCTATCTTCCGAGTCATCAGCAGCCATTGCCTTGCCCTCCCTAGTCACAGCATGGACGGATACGGGGCTTGGCCGCTGATCATGTATATAAATGGTCAGACTCTAGGGCATTGTCCTGCTAGATAGGGCAATGTCACAGTCCCTTGCCTGTGCCATTTATGAGCTACCTTTAAACCTTTTAATGTGGAATGTTATGATTCAACAGGTAAACGGTGGCCAGATGTGTTTAGCTTTGAACACTGAAGTTTTAGTTTGCTCAAAATAGTGCAGAACACTGAATTGTTTCCGACAAGAAATAGAGTTAAAACTTATTTGTTACGTATGCATTGTCTGTTAGAAGTGATAACACCAGATGATGATCTTCCATTCCATCATTTAAACTAGCTTTTTATACAGTGGTGGACATGAAAGTTCCTTATCAAAGGGGGAAAGATTATACAGCTCAATCAGAGGTAAGGTCATAATTTTAGAAACGCATGAGGTGTTCAGATAATAAATAGACTGAAAAGTAGAAAGAGCAATCAGTGATTTCAGACCTCCGCCAACGATGATTGTCAACAGTCTACTCAAGTGTACGGACCAAACATTCTCTCTTTCATATGTTGACCATGAACTAATCCAATAATAATAAAAATTTTGGATTCGGATGGTTATCTGGATCACCGCCAAAATGTAATCACATCTCATTTAGCCCATATATGAAACATCCTGAAATTTTCACCAAGATTCATCCTTAAATTTATGAGTTAGGCTGGTGACAAACAAACAAGCTGACATATATGAAAACATAACCCACTTGGCAGAAGTAAATATCGGAGGGAAACTCGTCTTGGGGAAAATATGCCAATACTGGGTCATTAGGGATTGCATTGGAAACTGGTTCTCACGCAAAGAAAAAAAGAGCAATGTAGATGTCTGCAAGGAATAAGGATAATAATCGGCTGCAAGAACATGAAAGACATCTCGGATGAAAGGAACTAATTCAATTTGATAGGATCCTCAACTATGCACTTGACCACCGGCTAAAAGCCAAACCTAATAAACGTTTTAACTTCTCAAAATTTATTGAAGACACTGAGATTTTGAGAAAAGATAAGCAGATATGTTGTGTGAGTATGTATGTATGTATGTATGCATATATATATATATATATATATATATATATATATATATATATATATATATATATGTATATATATATACATATATATATATATATATATATATATATATATATATATATATATATATATATATATATATATATATATATATATATACATATATATATATATATATATATATATATATATATATATATATATATATATATATATATATATATATATATATATATATATGTATATATATATATATATATATATATATATATGTATATATATATTCTTTTTTTTTTGGTGGGGGGGGGAGCTCAGTCCATATCGTCCTGATGGAAGTTCCTAAAGGGTAGCTTCCTAGGGTATATTTGACTACAGTGATATTCCCAGAGAATTTTACCTGAAGGTATCCAGAATTCTAACTCCTGGAGCAAATATCCCTAAATAAATCTAACAGGGATATCAAATAATATTAGAGGACGTATTCTTGACACACCACATAGCTATCTTCACCCCTAACAGTATTAACGCCTTAAGGGGTTACAGTGACAAGAATCTAAAAACGAGAATGAAAAGAGAGCCGTTCATAAATTATCTCTCCTATTCCGTTTCCAGTGTGTATCTGATGAAGACGGCAGCGCCATCTTCATTCGTTTTCATGTAGCTCTACTACTCGGTGTTTTCCCTTGTGATCTCTCGTAATTTTGGATATTATTCAACATTAAGATGCTTTCTCCAGCTGATTCTGCCTCTGGAAAGTTGATTATTATCTTTACTTTGTATAAACGTAAGCTCTTGTCGTATTATTAAGTCAAAAGTGATATGAACGTAAACAAGAGCTGTTGCCTACCGGAGGCATCCTGGATGCTGTCGCTCGCTATGCATGGGTCATTTAGTTAGCCAGAGCGACGTTCCCGGTTTTTATGCTTTAATAAATCTAGCTATTTAGCTCCTCTAGGAATTCTTATATGATGCCGTTAGTTTTCAGTTCGGCGATTTAGGTAACCGATCTTGCCCTTCGCGAGGCTTAGTAGCCTAGGCGTCTGGCCCAAGTACTTTCATGCATGATATAAGTTTTCCGAGTGTTATGTTATTGAAGCTATAGGCAAATATTTTGTACATGTAAGATATTGTTGAATTTTCTTCTCCAAGATTGTATACGAGAGAGTTTCGGTGATTTAGGTAATCGATTCTCACCGCACGTAGGCTAGTAGCCTATGGGGTTTTAGTATGCTTTCACATACATCCCCGGTTATTCTTTTCTCCTCCGGAGACTAAGTTCAACCCCTTTCTCCCTCTGAGTAAGCCTTAGGCTTAGTCCTAGTGGTTCTATCTGAATAATATTCAGGTATAACTATACTAGGATATGTCTGTCCTGACCCGCTAGGCAGAGTATCTGGTTTTTGGGTTTTGGGGCAGAACATCAGAGTTCTAGTCTGTGGTCTGCGTCTTCCTAGCATAGATAATGCGTTTCCTTTGCTAGGTTAGGTGCAGACACAGAAAGCTTTGCTTCCCTAGCCCACATCTGAAGGATTCTGTACGAGATGATTCTTTCTTCTAGTGGGCTAGCAGACTGTCCTGTGTTGTTTTTCTCGGGCTGGAGAATGAGTTTTCTCTGTTGCCAGGCTAAATAACTACACCTAGCTTTGTTCCGGTATGGAGGAGGATAGCAAGTATTGCCAACCTTCCTCCCTAATAGACAAACTCTAGGTTAGGATGAGCTTTCCTAACTGCTGGGAGTGTCTCATACTAGAACAAAGTTTACAAGACCATTATCCCGTTCCCCCTCTCTTTTTTAGTGATGGCCTAGCCATCACATCTCCTGGCAGCAGTCCTACTTCTGTACCTAGTGTATGTTAGGATGGGGGACCGGCACAGTTCTCTGCCGGCCGGCAGAGACCCTTTTTCTTCTGCAGAGTGAACCCCAGACCTCCCTTGGTCTCCCTTCTGTGCCTGCTGGTAGAGCCCGGCAGGCTATGGATATATAGGAAGCCTGAATGCTACATTCTCCCCTTCCATACGTTCACTCTTTTTGGATGAAGGTTGTATGGCAATGGCGCCTTATAACCTTACATCTATACTGTTTCTCTTGCTAGTGTATTGCCCTCCTAGCCCGGCTACCGGCTTAAACGGCCGGCACCCGGGTAGGTGAAGGTTCTCTGGTTCGTAGTCACTGCTGGCCGGCATGGGTATCGCTACCTTTGCCTGCCGGCAGTAGAAACACATCCCGAGATCTGCCGGCCACTACGATTAGCGGCCGGCAGTCGGGTGTTAGTGTTTTTAGTTGCCGGCCGGCACACATTTGCGAACAAGTGACGTGCCGCCTATTAGTTAAAGGTAGCATACCTTTGAACTATACAGGGGTAAATGCCGGCCGGCACGTGCCGGAACATGCCAGCATGTGCTGGTGCGTGCCGGCCGGCACAATAGCATGCGATGTACAGTGGTTACTATATTTGTGGTGTAGTACACACTGCATTAATAAAACTACAGTACAGAGTTTGTTGTTATACTAAAGTTCTTCCAACATACTTAATGTTATCTTGTACAACCTTTTGTTGAGACCGTACAATAAATAGAAAGTGAGTTCTTTCTATATTCATTCTATCCCGTATATTAAAACTTTATTTCAAGGTGTGAGCTACACCTTAACTTTCTGCTTAGGAAAAAATATAAGGTATTCTAGAATAAGAATTAACCTTAGTTTTAATATCGTGGGAGGTTACAGCAATTGGTTGAGCAGAGAATACAAGTATGTGTCTTTCCTTCTTTCCTTTCTAGCTTTACTGTATAAGCTACATGTATTAATAATAAGTGAAAAGCCTTCACTTGATACACATGGATTTTCTTCTCTTTACAGGAGGACCATCTGAAGTGTGGGAGTATGTTTTGCAATGTTCACAGCAAGTACTTCTGTGGACATAAGTTATGCAGGAGGCATGCTGCATGCGCATCCTCCAAAGGTGATCTCTGGTATTGTGACCCTCAGGTATGTATCATATGTTCTAACCTGATTACCGAGGCATTTGACACCCCTAAGTCGGCGGAGTCAAGGGATGCTGCTAGGGAAAAGTTGCGAACCTGGGTGAGGGGTTTTCTGAAAAACACTTCAGGCTCTTACCATCCAAACGAGAAAATGAGGGCCTACCTTTTCCATAAGGCATCGGCTGATGCAGTCATTCCTCAGCCTCAGGAGGAGATACCATCTGTCCAGAATCCTGTAGATTCTGAAGTCTTGGCCACCCTTCAAGGCATCCAATTGGACGATAGGATGTCAGAGGTGTCGGATTATACATAGAAGGACCTTCTGGGAGAGGGTCAGGAGGAGGAGCTGACCCAGGCTCCAGAAATAGAAGAGGAAGAAATCGACGAAGTGTCGGTTACATCAGTTCTGGCCCCGGGATCTGTTCCCTCTACATCGTCTGCTATCCCAGGTTATCTGGGATGGACTCTTTCTTCTATTGTTGAGATGATTCAACACATACAAAAGAAGAATGATGAAAAGGAAGCTGCGATTAAACTGGAGATACGTAGACTCGCATCATCACGTGGGCCCCAGAAGCGACTTAACGTGAAGGATCTTCCTTTGTGCTCAGATACCAATCCTTGGAGGTATGCCGAACACATGCCAATGACAACCAGGAAGATTGTTATATCGGAGAAGTTGGGCTCAATTCCCCTGGAAGATGTGGAATTTTAGCCCAACAAAGACTCGTACTCGGACTGCTATGTCCGTCTTAGGAAGGAGTCAGCCTCAAAGGAGGAGACGGACCCGAAGGAGGTCATAGTCCTTGACCATAGTAAAGCACAGGCATTACTAGCGAGAACGATGAAAGAGAGGACTTCACGAACTCAAAGGTGCCAGCCTTGAGTAAGAAGCTTCCCTCCTTTGTGGCCTCTCCAACCAGAGTCTCTCCCTTCATGGAAAAGGGATATATGGCAGCTTTGAAGGCGGTGGAGGCAGGGAAACCATGGCCCTCCTTGGAGGAATGCAAGCCGTTATCCCTGACCTTATCCTTGGACCAAAAAGACTGGAAGGACGTCCACCTTACCTTCTCAGTCGGGAAGCTGGAAGCTGATATTGCCGAACGTTAGTTTGGTGAGGAACTTCCAAAGCTGTTGGAGTTTCTCTTGCGCAGAGAGCAAGAGATGGAAGAAAGACTTGCGGCATCGATGTCGTTGCAAACGACATTGAAAACGATGGCAAGTGACCCCAAAAACCAGGACATGTTCATGGTAGTGGCCAAAACCCATCTGGCCACAGTTACGAAGGATCTCTATAGCTTTGTTAAAGCTAGGAGAGCCTGTAGAGAGTTCGTGTTCGCCTCGGCTGCGGTGAGGCAGGAACCGAGGAAGCTGATCTCCTCTTGCATCTGGGGTAAGGACCTCTTTCCCAATGAAGTGGTTAAAGAGGTAGTAGACAAGGCCGCCACGGAGGATAGGAACCTTCTCCAAAAGTGGGGCTTAAATCTTAAGAGGAAGTCTTCTCCGGATGAGGGTCCCCAACCCAAGAAGAAGATAAAAAGGCCTAGGCTATCCTCTCGGCCGGCTAAGCCCTACCGACAGCAACAACAGCAACTTCCTGTGACCGCGGTGCCTCAGATAGTGGCACAACCTCCAACCACGTACCAGATGGAACCTCAACAAGTGGCGACACAGTCGCCGGTCTTTAACCCAGCTTTTGAAAGGCAGACTTCTTCCTTTCGCTCAAAAGCTAGAGGAATTGCCCGAGGTTCTTCTAGACACCCTTCAAGGGAAAGGGGATTCAGGAGAGGACGCGGTCAAGGAGGCAGAAGTGAGATGCTTCCAGTAGGAGGGAGACTACATCTATTTAGGGATCGTTAGACCTTCGATCTCTGGGCCCACAGCCTAATGAAGAATGGACTAGGTTGGAGCTGGAGCAGTCCTCCACCTCAATTTCCTCGGTTTTTCCAACACTCTACCCCCGTTCTGGAAGAATATGTCCGAGAACTCTTAGAGAAAAGAGTAATCCGAAAAATTAAGTCCACGAAGTTCCAAGGAAGGCTGCTTTGTGTTCCAAAGAAGGACTCAGAAAAACTCAGAGTCATTCTGGACTTGTCGCCACTCAACAAGTTCATAGTGAACTACAAGTTCAGGATGCTCACACTTCAACACATAAGGACCCTACTGCCCAAAAGGGCATATACCGTCTCTATAGACTTGTCTGACGCTTATTGGCACGTTCCAATTAATCATCACCTCTCCTCCTACCTAGGCTTCAAGTTACAAAGAAGACTTTACACCTTCAGAGCCATGCCATTTGGGCTAAACATAGCCCCAAGGATTTTCACGAAGCTTGCGAACGCAGCCGTCCATCAATTACGCCTAAAAGGGGATCCAAGTAGTGGCCTACTTGGACGACTGGCTGGTGGGGGCAGCATCCAGGACAAAATGCTTGCAAGCCTCCAAGATAGTGATCCAGTTCCTGGAACATCTAGGATTCAAGATCAACATCAAAAAGTCTCGACTATCTCCAGCTCAAAAATTTCAGTGGTTGGGAATTCACTGGAATTTGGAGTCACATCGACTTTCCATTCCTGGGAAGAGGAGGAAAGAAATAGCAGGATCTGTCAAGAGACTATTGAAATCCAAACAGATATCAAGACGCGAACAGGAGAGAGTGCTGGGCACTTTACATTTTTTTTCAATAACAGATCCAGTGCTAAGAGCACAGCTAAAGGATGCAACATGAGTCTGGAGAAAATACGCATCAAACACGCGAAGAGATCTAATGAAACCACTACCGACTCGACTGCGAACGCTTCTCAAGCCATGGTCTAAAGCCAAACACCTGAAGAAATCAATACTTCTTCAACCTCCTCCCCCGTCAGTTACTATCCACACAGACGCTTCAAAGGAAGGCTGGGGAGGCCACTCTTACTAGAAGAGAGTCAAAGGAGCTTGGTCCAATCTTTTCAAGTCATTTCACATCAAATTTCTAGAAGCCATAGCAGTACTTCTGACACTAAAGAAAGTATCTCCTCGCCACTCGATCCACATAAGATTGGTTCTAGACAGCAAGGTGATAGTGAGATGCCTGAATCGACAAGGGTGGAGGTCATCTCAAATCAACCAAGTGATGTTGGTCATATTTCATTTGGCAGAAAGGAAAAAATGGCACCTGTCAGCAGTTCACATTCAAGGGTTCCGCAACGTGACAGTGGACATTCTATCCAGGTTTACACCAAAAGAGTCAGAATGGTCCCTAGACGCAGGATCGTTCTCTCTTTTTTGCGACGAAAGACAACAAGAAAATACATCATTATGTGTCCCCATACGAGGATCCGCTAGCGGAAGCAGTGGACACTATGTCCCTAAAATCTTATAGTATTTTTTCCTGGTATCAAAAGTTTCAACAGGCACATAAGAAGTACGACTTTCTGAATTTTATGATAACTTATGTACAGTATATATATATATATATATATATATATATATATATATATATATATATATATATATATATATATATATACATATATATATATATATATATATATATATATATATATATATATATATATATATATATATATATATATATATATATATATATATATATATATATATATATATATATATATATATATATATATATATATATATATATATAATATATATATACATATATATATTTATATATATATATATATATATATATATATATATATATATATATATATATATATATATATATATATATAACGAGGACATAATTTAACTTGATGACAGCGACCAGTAAAAATAAATCCCTTCACCGATAAAAAAAAAAATGCCGGCGAAAATAAAAGAAAAATAAATCACCAATAACATGAGCAACAAAAGCGTTTTCATATGGCTTAAACGTTTTAGAGGAGGACCTTTCTGTTAGAAAATAAAAAAGTAAACGTTAAAAGTCAAGAGATTACTTTCGTCGTTGGAAGAATGCCAGTGACACTGGAATCTTTGTGACGACTGAGCAATTCCTTAAGAAAAAATGAGAAAACTTTAGATTGCAAGAGCAGAGGCAAACCAGACTTGTAATTTCGTACAGTGCCCGTTTGACCCTATCGCTGCAGAGGTGCTACTTGGGAGCTCATTTTGAGTGCCCTATCTCACCATTCGTTTTCACTACTGGAAAAAAAAAAACGAAATTCAACGAACGAAAGACTTAAAGTTTGAAGATGCGCCGAGGAATCCAGAGATCTTGTCTTTATTCTTTATTCTGCTGGTCTTTCTCCTGACGAGGAATGATCCGTGGAGGGTAAGTTTTTCGTAAAGGTAGGAATAAATGTTCTGGAAGTCAGTCATTTTTATAACACTGAAATCATTAAATATATAAAATTTTGAAGTTCGAACCCTTTGCTCCGATTACTACGAGAAAATTCTTGTTACTCTCATGAAAGAGTATGTTGAATTCACAAAGACTTCAAAGTAAGAAAATTTTTTCCTGTATTTTACTGAACCAAAATTACAAACATTACCAGATGACTTCCTGAATATTTGATCGCAAGGTAAAAGTCTGTGTTTTAATTAGTTATATATTACCCTCGCCTTTTTTAATAATATGCTGATCATGATAGTCTTTTCTATTAAATGTTGATTTCATGCTGTTCGACTAAATGAAGTAAATGATTAACTATTGATATTTGTTTAAAGAAAGCTAAACTCCTCCTACTTCATGCTTGGGTACGGTTAAGGAAATAAGGAACCAAGTTTATCTCCATATAGTAGACAAACCATTCGGCTAAATCTAGGAATAATACGCACGGAAATAAAAGTAATTCAACCGGATTTGGCCAAACGAACAGTAAGTTGGCTTTCATCGAGATAACAGTAATTCCATATTAAACACTTATGAAGGAAATACATCTTCGTCTCAAGACCAAACCTGTCACAATCCTCTTCAAATTATATAACTAAATTCTATTATCAAACTACTCGCTGCTCCATCAGTCTTATCATATTTTTTTAGGCTAATTTACTCCATATAATCTTACCCAACACAGATTTTCTACCCAACACAGATTTTTTACCTAACACAGATTTTGTAATCTATACTCAAACATCATATCCTGCATGGAACTTTCCATTTTACGTAAACAAATTTCAACAAGAATATTTTACTCATTCCTAAACTAACAAATATCTTCATTCTCTTATGATTTTTTTAACAGCTTCCATAATCATTTCCCTTTAATGATTTGAACCGCTGAAACGTTCCTTCCTTCCAGAAGATAATTCCTTATCATCAGATCAACCTTTTTGTGGCAGTGCAATGCTAACATCACCTAACATTTTCCTGCATTCGAACACTTT